>NC_141553.1:17995000-18147500 GCF_021556685.1 Rattus norvegicus | reverse complement strand
GCTTGCTGGCCAATCAGTCTACTTAGTTGACAAGCTATGAGCACAAGCAGAAACCCTGTCTGTCCAAAGGAAAAGGGTGTTGAGTTTCCTGGTCACTGAGCAAACATGCACCCTGTCTACAGAGCTGTCAGCAAGCTAAACTGCGAGTGCTCACCTTTTTTTCTGCTTCCGGAAGCTCCCTCCACATGGCTGCAATTTTTCTAATCAGTTCTGAAACTTTTGCATCTACAAATGAGAACGAAATGAAAATGTCTCAATTTTACTTCTCAGGGTTAACTACAACCTTTTGAAAATTACATGTGTCTCTACACTATACAAATACAATTTTATCAGGAAATGCTAGAAAACTACTTTTTAGCTTTAGGGAGAATGTTATGGATTACCAAAGACAGTCCTTGAAAACCCTCTGCTAGGGTAAAATAAAGCACTTGAGTAACCACCACCTTCCTCAAGTTGATGACATATGCATTTCAATTCAAATACTGTCATGTCTTTTAAGATTTCTTAGCAAAACCTAAACAAATCACAAACTAGTGCTGCTCATACCATAGTATCATGTACTTTAATTACAGAAATGCCATTCAGATATAACACCGTTGTAAAATTAATCCATTCATCTCCATTTCTTCCTCGGTCTTAACTGGGGATACAGCCGCTTATCAACCATGTGTCAGTAACATTTTAGAAGACAGGAGAATGGATATAAGCATGTCTCCTTTTTTTAAAAGATTTATTTTCTATATATGAGTACACAGTAGCTGTCTTCAAACTGTACACCAGAAGAGAACCCATTACAGATGATTGTGAGCCACCATGTGGTTGCTGGGAACTGAACTCAGGACCTCTGGCAGAGCAAACAGTGCTCTTAACCGCTGAGCCATCTCCCCAGCCCCCTGGGCATGTCTCTTAATCGCCTATCACAATGGGAGAACTTTAGTATGGCTTTCACCTGTGTCCTGTGAGCTGCTGCAACTTTGGAAATCATAGGGACTGACTTATTAATTCAACTATTACCTTACACTACATATTCAAATGAAGGCCCTACAATCCTTTCTTAGGCTTCGTGGGAAACTTTTCTATTTGCAAATTCCCCCACACACCCCCTTTTCAGGAGCTCAGATAATTTCCAGTCAAGTTAATGATTTATACAGACCATTATTATATTGTATAAGACAAACACTTCCTGGTCAGTTATTTTATTGCACCTTAAAACATTAGAAACAATGTCCTATGGCAGAAGCAAATTAGACCTCAACTTTATCTTTTTTCTCTACAGCTCTCTTCACTCTATGTGTTACTTTTTAAGATTCATTCGTTTTATATATATGAGTACACTGTCACTGTCTTCAGACACGGGAGAGGGCATCAGATGCCATTACAGATGGCTGTGAGCCACCATGTGGTTGCAGGGATTTGAACTCAGGACCTCTGGAAGGGCATCTCTCCAGTCCTCTATAAGTTATTTTAAAAATATTGTTCTCGGGTTGGGGATTTAGCTCAGTGGTAGAGCGCTTGCCTAGCAAGTGCAAGGCCCTGGGTTCGGTCTCCAGCTCCGAAAAAGAGAAAAAAATAAATAAATAAAACAAAAATATTGTTCTCATTTATATTTAAGGAACTTCTATTAGTAAAAAAAAAAAAATGTTAAACAGACTACCAAAGAAAATGACTGTTGCTAGATTCTCTAACAGTACAAATCAAGACTGCAGTCTTAAAAAAAAAAAAATCATAGCAGAGAAGATAACAAGTCCCAAACTCCTTACCTGGGTGTTTAGCTTTAAATTTGGGTAGCTGTTCTGTAGAAAATCGAAGGTATGAACTCATAGGTTTCTTTGGATAATTACCCAAGCTGGAAAAACACTTCGGAATACAGATAAGGCTACACACAAGTAAAAGAACCGAATGTCAGATACGTAATATTCATACACAGACCTCAGATTCTAAGTACAAAGTCATCCAAAGTGCTATATATCCAATACCTTCACTCAAATGCTAAAAACTAGCCCAGCAGTTATGTCACAAGCCATTAATCCCAGCACTCGGAAGGCAGAGCAGGCGGGTCTCTGTTAATTCAAGGCCAGCCTAGTCTGAAAACTGAGTTCCAGGACAGCCAGGGCTATACTGAGAAACCCCGTCTTAAAAAAAAAAAAAATCAACCAAAAAAATAAAATGCTAATAACTTTAGAGTGTGTTTCCCTTCTCTCTGTTGTGCTAAGAATTCAATTAAATGCAAGGGCTCCACAACCGACTACTCCCGGCCTAAGGACTTACTTTAACACCCTGCCCTAACCAAAAATAAAATAAAAGGTTGCTGGGGTGAAGCCTGCAAACAGGGCAGACCCGGGTGACCTAGCCAAAGCAACGAGGGATCTGCAGGGGTGAAGGTAGTCCTAGAATCCTGGGTGACCTAGCCAAACCAAAGAGGAGACTACAGGGATGCTGCTCAAGTCCTGGTAGCCAGGGCAAAGTAGGGGCGAGCCTTCCGCGCCACAACTCCAGGCCCCGCCTTCAAGGCAGAAGGAAGGAGGAGCCCCTAGGCACCGAAAGGTAGAAGGCGACAGAAAGTGGGGTCAGGTACCCAAAGGCGCGAGACCCCAGGCGGCCCGGAGAATTCGGGTGGAACGAGGAAACGGATGATGGACGAACGACGTCCCTTGCCCGCGGCCTACCTGACAGGCGAGGGTATGCGGCCCCCGCAGCCCGCGCACATCTCGACCCCCGTGCGCCCCAGTGTTCTTAGCACGCCCCACATTCCCCGGAACAGCGCCATCCCTCGGGCCGACGACTATAGGCCCGGCGCCGTCCGGTTCGTCCCACGCGACACTGTGCCTACACACAGCCACGAAACCCGCGTGGGTACTCCAGGGGCTTGTTATCATGCCCGCCGCGCGCGCGGGGCACTGTGGGAGGCCCAGACTTCCGGTCTGCAGCAGGAGGCGGGGCAAACGGGAGGCGGAGTGTGTCCCCCACCGTTCAGTGGGCGGGGCTGAGTGGGGGCGGAGCCTGCGGCTAGGCAGAGCCGGTTTAGTTTGGCAAGGGTGTTGCTGAGCCGCGCCATAGCCGCAGGCCCCTCTGAGTATTCTGCTGGAAGGCCTGCAGGCTGTTGCTGGGCCAGGGTCCTCCTCTGCCAGCTCAGCTTCGTGACGCCGGTTCTGCGGCTCGTGTCACAGTGCGTGGCTCTTGAAATCAGCGATCAGTGGTACTGCTGATGACCCAGCAGCAAACTGCCTGTTTCATCTGAGTCCGAAGGAAAACACACGGGGCAACTGAGGGGTGGAAGAGATAGAGAGGAGTGGTCATGAAATGTATCGCTTTGTTTATCTAATCTTTAAAAATTAATAGAAAGGAATAGGAGTTTCCAGGATGGCCCAGAGCCTTGCAATCCCCAGGACCTACATGATTGTAAGAGTGAACCAACTCAAGCAAGTTGCTGTCTAACTTTGACATACACACACAAACATGTACACAAAAGAAAACATGTCACAAAAATAAATAGACTGAACCCAGGTTGGTGGTGCAAACCTGTAATTACAGCATTTGGAGGTGGTGCCAGGCATTCAAACAGTCAGGCTAGAGACCTTGTTTCAAAAGTAAACTAAATTAATAAATAAATAACATTTAAAACAACCGTCTCATTCATCCGGCTTGGTAGTGGATGCTTTTACTCCCAGCACTCTGGAGGCAAGAGGCAGGTAGAGCTCTGTGAATTAGAGTTTGGTCTATATACAAGTTCCATGTTGGCCAGAGTTAACATAGTGAGATCCTAACAACAACAGCCTCTTCTGTTGCATACCTGTACTTTTTTTTTTTACCGGAAAGAAAGCAAAATCTTAATAGTGTAACACTGAACCGAGAGTCTACTTCCTTTCTGCAGCTTTGAAACATTGTCTCCTTCAAGCCGCAGAGTACCACGCCCACTCCTCTAAGCCCACTCCTTAGCACAGGCTTAGCACCGCTTCCGGTTTCATTCTCTCTTGGGAGTAAAGGGGATTTACCGCTTGTGTTTTCAAACCTGTCATAACAGTAACAACTTCCTTTGTGTTTGGCTTACCTTTGGAGTGTATATCCAGACAGGTGTAAAAACACATTTTTCCATAAAGTCCAGGCACAGAAGCAGAGCAATAAGAAATTGCTAAGGGTAAATTGCTAATAATTACTTGCTAAAATGAAGGTCTACATAGGACATAATTCCTCCTAATCCCATATCCAGTGATTTCTAAAATAATTTGCCATTATATGTCAAGTAGGACATAGCCTGGTAGTGCTTTTATTGTAGATGCATTACTTAACTGTCTTTGAACAAAAAGATTTTTGGTTTGCATTTTCATAAACATTAAACAGAAGTTTAAGATGTCCTTTCCCCAGATTCTGCCCTCTATGCCGTAATTCTGTCTGTCATAGCCCTGGTTTCTGTATTCTATGTAACCAAGATCTCTCCTGTCAGCTCCATGTCCACAAAACCAATGAATGTCATTGCACCATGGTTCCTGTATTCTATACTGATCACAAACCTTTTAGAGTCATACCCTTAGGACATCTCTACCATGATGTCTTACTGAAATCCAAATTTTAAAACTCTGTGGACAAAAGTAATGATTTTCCTATTCCATTGATGTTACCCACTCTTCTCATTCAAGTCAATAACTTCTTGTATCATTTTAGAGTCTCTCCATTGACACTCCACTCACTGACCCACTGTTGAGGAAAGATGGATGGTGCTGAGGAGGGATGGATGGTGCTGAGGAGAGATGGATGCTGCTGAGGAGGGATGGATGCTGCTGAGGAGAGATGGATGCTGCTGGGGAAGGATGGTTGCTGCTGAGGAGGGATGGATGGTGCTGGGGGGATGGATAGTGCTGAGGAGGGATGGATGATGCTGAGGAGGGATGGATGCTGCTGAGGAGAGATGGATGGTGCTGAAGAGTGATGGATGCTGCTGAGGAGAGATGGATGCTGCTGGGGAAGGATGGATGCTGCTGAGGAGGGATGGATGGTGCTGGGGGGATGGATAGTGCTGAGGAGGGATGGATGATGCTAAGGAGAGATGGATGGTGCTGAGGAAAGGTGGATGGATGGTGCTGAAGAGGGATGGATGCTGCTGAGGAGGGATGTATGGTGCTGAGGAGAGATAGATGGTGCTGAGGAGAGATAGATGGTGCTAAGGAGGGATGTATGGTGCTGAAGAGGGATGGATAGTGCTGAGGAAGAATGGATGATGCTAAGGAGAGATGGATGGTGCTGAGGAGGGATGGATGCTGCTGAGGAGGGATGTATGGTGCTGAGGAGAGATAGATGGTGCTGAAGAGGGATGGATGATGCTGAGGAGGGATGTATGGTGCTGAGGAGAGATAGATGGTGCTGAAGAGGGATGGATGATGCTCAGGAGAGATAGATGGTGCTGAGGGGGGATGGATTAGTGCTGAGGAGGGATGGATGCTGCTGAGGAGGGATGGATGCTGCTGAGGAGGGATGGATGCTGCTGAGGAGAGATGGATGGATGGTTCTGAGGGGGGATGGATGGTGCTGAGGAGGGATGGATGGATGGTGCTGAGGAGAGATAGATGGTGCTGAGGAGAGATAGATGGTGCTGAGGGGGGATGGATAGTGCTGAGGAGGGATGGATGGTGCTGAGGAGGGATGGATGGTGCTGAGGAAAGGTGGATAGATGGTGCTGAAGAGGGATGGATGCTGCTGAGGAGGGATGTATGGTGCTGAGGAGAGATAGATGGTGCTGAGGAGAGATAGATGGTGCTAAGGAGGGATGGACGGATGGTTCTGAGAAGGGATGGATGCTGCTGAGGAGGGATGGATGGTGCTGAGGAGGGATGGATGGTGCTGAGGAGGGATGGATGGTGCTGAGGAGAGATAGATGGTGCTGAGGAGAGATAGATGGTGCTGAGGAGGAATGGATGGATGGTGCTGAGGAGGGAGGGATGCTGCTCAGGATGGATGGATGCTGCTGAGGAGAGATAGATCTCCCTTCCACTATACATCCCCATTGATATTATAGCCAGAAACATCCTGGAAAATCACGTCTCTTCCAAAGGAAAAACAATGCACTCGAAGTCAAGCAAGGGTAGTCTTTGTAGAAATAGAAAAGGACGACCACAAGGTGAGTCCATGGGGTTACGAAGATGGCGCAGTAAGCACCTGCCTCACAAAGACCTGACTTTGGATGCCAAGCATCCCTAGGTAAAAAAAATCCAGTCACGGCTACATGCTCGTATAACCCCTGATCTGGGGAGGTGGAGGCAGAGACGCCTAGGGCTTGCTGGCCAGCCAATCCAGTCAAAGTAATGAGCTCCAAGCTCAGTGAGGGAGAGACAGTGCCTCAAAAAGTAAGGCAGACATTGAAGAGGACATCCAACTTCATCGTCTGGCCTCTATGCACCCACACATGAGCACACACCCGCATGATGTGTTCATGCTTCTGGACATTCATGGGAGTGTGTCTCTAGCACAGATTAACTGAGGCAGGGAGCCATAGAGTGAGTGGCACCTTCCAACAAGTAGTCCAGACATAGTGATCTCCAGGAGAAAAATAGTGTCACGGGTCTTCTTCCACCATTTCCTGAGTGTGGACCACTGTGGCTGTCGCTGCCACCGTCACTGACATCAGAACGCAGCTTCTTGGCTTTCCAGCATAGACTGGTAACTGACAGTTCTCCAGGAATCAACCAGGGCTGCAGCATCCGATTGGGTCTGTTGAACATCCCAGCCTGGTGGACTGAGAAGCTACTGATGGCTGTCATACATACGGCCATTGTTGAACTATTCATTCCTGTTGGGTAAGGCACTTTAACCAATCCCCTTTTTGTAATATGTGTGAGCATGGTAGATGGACAGACAGATATGTGGACAGATGGATGGGTGGATGGTCAACTGAGATTTGACTTAGGTAGATGGAAGATACATACATATATCAATGGATGGATGGATGGGCAGATGAATGGATGAATGGATGGATGAATTGATGGGTAGATGGATGGATGAGTGTGTGGATGGATGGATGGATGGATGGATGGATGGATGGATGGATGGATGGGGCAGGTGGATGGATTCGTCCATTCATCCATCTTCCAACTACCTAAGTCATCAGCTGGCCATCCACTCATCCGTCTGTCCGTATATCCATCCATTTAACATGCTCACACATTGGGAGTCCTGAGCAGAGCAGAATGTCCCCTTGATGGGACTTCCCAGTAGAAGAACACAGAGTAAGAACGGCATCGAAATCAGGTACTGAGAACGTTGGGCTGAAGCCGGCTGTGGAAGTCGGAGTCAGCAGAAGTCCCCAGTGCTAAGCTTTCACTCCCGATTCTGGCTTCTTCTTCCCACTGCAGGCATGTCGTGGGATGAACAACAATACATCTATTAAAAATAGAGTACTAGAAGGTTTTCAAGGATGCAATGGTTTTTCTCTTGGGCTGTTGGCTGTATTCTCTCTGTCACAGGACTGGTGGGAAGGGTGCAGCTCATCCACAGAGTTTGTTTGGGACAAATATGCTTGGGTCTGAAAAGGCAAGGGGTGGGTGTATATGTAATTCTGGCTCCCAAGAGAGTCTCAGTGAGCTCACATAGCATAGGACTTTCTACTAATATAATGAGTCCAATGTATATCACAACCCAACAGGTGTAACACAGGAAACAGATGCCTCTCCCGACTTAAAGGAAGACATATTTCTGGAAATACGATATCCTCAGAACACTACTTGCACAGTTTATTTATTCAGCAGCAATTACAGAACACTGGGGCAGAATCTGTCATCCTCTGGTTGGGGGAGGGGGGCGGGATTGTTCACAGGAAAGCTATAAGTGTAACAACTTGGGCTGGGGTGACAAGGTGCTTGCTGCACAAGCACGGGTTCCTCAATTCAGTTCCCAGCACGCACGCCTGCGTGTGATGATCAAATGGGACTCATCGATAGTCTCAGCACCGGGAAGCGGAGACAGGAGGATGGCTGGTGCTGCTGGCAAACCTGTCTAGTCTATTGGTGACTCTCAGGTCCCACCAAAAAAAAAAAAAAAAAAAAAAAAAAAACAACAGTGGGGTGGATGACTTCTGAGAAGTGATATCTATGGTTGACTTCTGCCATACTGAGAGAGAGAGAGCGAGAACGAGAGAGAGAGAGACAGAGACAGAGGCAGAGACACTTAAATAATACACACATACCCCACTTAATGTACACCTTTCCTCAAAGGTGCACACACACACACACACACACACACACACACACACACAATCTTTTTTTCTAAAGTGTATCATCTCACCATAGTGATATGAGACTGGAGTATCTTGTTTTTTATTAAATCAAGAGTACAGTAAATCACACACACACGTACAAAAAAGCAGCATGTGTAATTTCCTTTCTTTTTTTTTGGTTCTTTTTTTCAGAGCTGGGGACCGAACCCAGGGCCTTGTGCTTCCTAGGCAAGCGCTCTACCACTGAGCTAAATCCCCAACCCCTGTAATTTCCTTTCTAACTATGTCATTTGCCCATAGTCTGTTTCCAAACTGCTGGAGCTGACAGTAAAATCATTGTGCAAAAGCAGTGATCCTCACCCTTCATGACACTGTGACCCTACCATTAGAAACTAATTGGTTTCTCCTCCTCCTTCTCCTCCTCTTCCTCCTCCTCTGCCTCCTCCTCCTTCTTCTTCTACTAGATTTATTTATTTATTATATATAAGTACACTGTAGCTGTCTTCAGACACACCAGAAGAGGGAATCAGATCCCATTACAGATGGTTGTGAGCCACCATATGGTTGCTGGGATTTGAGCTCAGGACCTCTGGAAGAGCAGTCAGGGCTCTTAACCACTGAGCCATCTCTCCAGCCTCACATTCGTGTTTTCTGATGGTCTTCGGTGACCCCTGTGAAAGGGTCATTTGACTCCCCAAACATGTTGCAAACCGTATGTTGAGAACCACTGTTCAAAAGGAGGAAGGAGAAAGGAAATACAGCTCAGATAGAAGATGTTGGTGTTACCAGCTCCTACCTAGTCTACTGGGTTTCTGAAATGCCCCAAAGACAACAAAATCTGCAAGAGTCCTTAATTACTAAAGGGACATCAAATCACTCTAGTGTCATTCCTCCAGTGCATTTAAAAGTAAACATACCTTCGCTGTCTTTTTGGCAGTATTAAGAGATTTATTCATAAAGAATAAAGACCAGAGGGCTGGAGGGATGACTGAGCGGTTAAGAGCATTTACCACTCCTCTTGCAGAGGACCCAGATTCCGTTCCCAGGAGCCACTCCAGTAACTCATTCTAGGGGATCCAATGCCCCCTTCTGACTTTGGCGGGCATCAATCATGCAAGCCGTGCACTTAACACTCATTCAGGCAAAATACTTAGATACCTAACCTTTATCTATCAAACCTTCCTTCGAGTGAGAAAACCCAGACACAATCTAAGTATGCACTTACGGGATAATAACCACGCAAATGAAGTGTGCCGATTCAAAGCGATACTGACAAGCGACGGCAAGGAAATGAACAATTAGACACACTCTCCACACAAGAGTCTTGATCATTCCTGGACAAAAGAGGCCAGGCACATAGGAACATACGAAACTTAAGTCCATTTATGTAAAACAAACATATGGTGAATGAAATCAGACTAGTGGTTGCTTGACAGACAAACCAAATTGGAAGAAGTCAGCTTCATGGTACGTTAAACCATCTCTCCAAAGTTCTAGATGTGTCCAAAGTCTTTTTGTTTTGTTTTGTTTTGTTTTGTTTTGAGACAGCGTTTCTCTGTGTAGCCCTGGCCGTCCTGTAACTTGCTCTGTGGACCAGGCTGGCCTCGAACTTAGAGATTCACCTGCCTTCACCTCCCAAGCACTGGGATTAAAGGTGTGCACCCCCCCCCAAGCATGTCCTGAGCCCTGTATGTATGTATAATGGGTGGAGGACAGGGCTGTGCATTCTCCAAAACAAGCCGGGTAGGAAACCTGAGATTAACGGAATCAGCTGTGTCTGCATCGGCCAAAAATAAACGTAGCACACGAGTGACAGCGCTTTCTATCTCGAAGTCAATTGTCTGTGTCTGCAGGAGAAGCATAAAAGATGGACACTTACATAAATGTACAGGAACGGGATTTATGTTACAGGAAAGTCCTGGACGCTGACTTCCGGATCGGGAGAAGCCCATAATGGTTACACTGATGTAATAACGCTATTAATAAGCTGACATGGCCTCTGCATCTGTCTGCCCTTGTGTTCTGGCAAGGGCCTCATGAATGCCAACGATGATGATTTACTTCTCATCCTGTGCCCAGGCCCTTTCCGTAACACACCACTAAAGGTTTCCCGAAGCCTGCAAGGCGCTGGGTTTGTTGGTTGCTGTTGTTGTTTTGTTTTTTCCTATGTGTCAGCATCTATTAAACAAACATTACCAGCTCTGAAAGTGTGGTGTGCTGATTTTATATGCAATGTATGCACGATATAAGCAAATCCATGGGGTTGTAACCTCTGTGTGTGTGTGTGTGTGTGTGTGTGTGTGTGTGTGTGTGTGTGCACTCACGAATGCATATGGAGATGAGCAGTTGATGTCAGACATCTTCCTCAGCATCCACCTTACTTTTTCTAAGCCATGTCTCTCATTGAACTTGGAGTTCGCCACTTTGGCTGGACTGACTGGCCCGAAGTCCCGGGAATCCTCCTGTCTCCACCTCTTCAGCACTGGATAAGGATATCCTTGTGAGCCCAGCACTTGGGATTCACTTCCTATCCTTCCTTTGCATTTTCCAGAAACACTCTGTAGGGCTTCGAGGTCATTGGAGAGCCTAAGCTCTTAATTTTCATTATTTCCTTAATAAGGCTTGGCTTAAGAAAACAAAACACATTTATGGGTGCCCAGGCGTTAAGAAAGAATACAGGCAGAAGTGACGTGATACCAACTGAGTGGGTTGTACTTTCGGATTTAAGAATGTGTGTGTGTGTGTGTGTGTGTGTGTGTGTGTGTGTGTGTGTGTGTGTTTGGGGATCTGGCTCAGTGGTAGAGCACTTGCCTAGCAAGCACAAGGTCCTGGGTTCGGTCCCCAGCTCCAAAAAAAAGAAAAAAAAAAAAGAATGTGCGTGTGTATGTATGTATGATTGTGTATGTATGTATGTATGTGTGTGTATGTATGTATGTGTATTATATGTGTATATAGATGTGTGTATGTATATGTGTGTGCATGTATATGTATATGTGTATTATGTGTGCGTTTGTGTATATGTATGCATGTGTTCGTATGTATATGTGTGTTTATGTATGTGTGTGTGTATATATATGTGTGTGTATGTATATATGTGTGTATGTATGTATATGTATGTGTGTGTATATATATCAACTAATGAAAAAGAGAGCAAGGAGGATTACTTGGGAGTTTGGAGGGAAGAAAAAGAGAGAAAAAAGGTAATTATAACCTCAAAAAGTAAAAGAAATTTTAAAAATAAAATCACAGAATATTAAAATCTTGAGGTACTGGTGATTCTAAGTATGCATGGCAGAAGCAAGTTGACAGTCCTTATTTCTAACTACATATATCAATGGTTTTTTTTTTCCCAGAATGTAAAATCAGCACATTATTTTTTGTAATTATTAAAAACGTTTTCAGTTTCTAAGACAGGCTGGTCTGTGTTGGACACCATGATAAGTTCTAAAAATATCAAGATGACTAAGGCCCGGCCCATCTGTTTCAGTTTGCCCCGGAGAGCAGAAGATGGCTCCCGAAAGCAGGTGACTTTGGAACCGCTGTTGACAAGTGCAGAAAGCGTGGGGTGCCTCCCCTAGAAAAGGGAAAGCTGCAAGTCACACAGTGTGTGCGAGGGCACGGGGTGTGCGCCTCAGAGAACAGACAGACTCAGAACAGACAGAACAGAGGAGGACTGGCTGACTGATGACGGCTGCCACGGAGGGGTCTGACGCGGTTAGCTTGGGAAGAACCGAGCGTGGATGCAGGAGGTCAGCAGAGATGGCGGAGCAACTGAAAGGAGCATTGTGTGTCACAGTTCTGCTCCCCTCTCCATCTCCCACAATGCTCCTGTCAGAGGTTGCCCAAGACCCAGCTTCCTTGCGCCAGTCATTTGTGGCGCCCTCAGCTTGAGACACTGTAGTAGCCTCTCCTAGTAAGTAAATTCCGTGGGAAAGGATACTACTGGATTTCAGAACTGGTGAGTGTAATCACAGGGTCATCCAAACAAGCTTCTGGATGACCTGAGAGAGGTTCATGTACCCTCTAGGGCAGCAGGATCCAGCCAAGAGTTTAAAACTGAAATAAGTTTTAAAATAAATTTTATCTTACAGAACATCCAATCCTGATACTTTTTGGATAATTTTTTCCTTCCTGTTAGGTCAATCCAACTTACGATCTAAAGGCAGGTCCTAATGCAAAAGGATCAGGTAAACAAATTTAAACGGAACAAAATATAAATAAATGCTATGGGAATGTGATATTATTGGATGGGGCTGGAGAGACAGCTCAACAGTTAAGAGTGCTGGCTGCTTTTCCAGAGTTCAGGTCCCAGAACCCATATGTAGGGCAGCTCACTTTTTTTTTTTTTTAAAGATTTTTTATTTATTATATATGAAGCTGTCTTCAGACACACCAGAAGAGGGCATCAGACCCCATTACAGATGGTTGTGAGCCACCATGTGGTTGCTGAGATTTGAACTCAGGACCTCTGGAAGAGCATTCAGTGCTCTTAACCGCTGAGCCACCTCTCCAGCCCCAGGGCAGCTCACTCTTTTTTTTTTTTTTTTTTTTTTTTTTTGGTTCTTTTTTTCGGAGCTGGGGATCGGAGCTGGGGATCGAACCCAGGGCCTTGCGCTTCCTAGGCAAGCGCTCTACCACTGAGCTAAATCCCCAACCCCAAGGGCAGCTCACTCTTAACTGTAATTCCAGCTCCAGGGGACTGGGACACTGTCTCTTGGCCTCCCGGCACCTGCATTTGCATACGCACAGCCACACGTATACACGTAATTAAGACACAATAAAAATAAATCTTTCGAAGAAAATATATATATATATATTGCATTAGGAATTCTTTCTACCACCCAGACATCAGCTCCACCCAAATTATCAATCATTATTATTGCCAAACTTCTCTGGTGAAAGATTATCAATCACAAACAAGCCTATAAAGGGCTCAGAGATGGCTAAGTGGGTGAAGGGGTTTCGAGCAAGCCGAGTTCAATCCCTGGGGCCCGCATGGTGGAGGAGGGGAACAGATTCCTTCATGTGGCTCTCTGAGCTGCAGGCACCTTGGTGTGAAGGGACGAAGGGTTGGGGATTTAGCTCAGCGGTAGAGCGCTTGCCTAGCGAGCGCAAGGCCCTGGGTTCAGTCCCCAGCTCTGAAAAAAAGAAAAAAGAAAAAAAAAAAAAAGAAACGAGCAAGGTCTTGCGTGCCTCGGCAAAATGAGTGGTCATCTGCAGATAGCATTTTAATAAATAAAACCAGATGCATTTCTTCCAGCTGCCTCATGGGTAAAGTTCAGTTGAGGAACCAGAAAAGGACGATAAAGGACCCGGGTTGCTCAGCCACCGGCAACCTGCCAAGTACGCAAGAGGTCCTAGGCGCAATGCCCAGGGCTGGTCCTAAAAGTGTAGCAGAGGAACAGGACTGTGACCGTACAGGAGATCAAATTTTCAAGCATCATCAGCTGGACTAGAAAGCTGAACTCAGTCCAAACTGAAGATCAGTAAACAGACACATAAAACACTTCCCAGGCAAAGTCTCCTTTAATCTGAGAAGAAGATTAATCTTATCTTTCTATCTTAAAAACACAAGGGGTTGGGGATTTAGCTCAGTGGTAGAGCGCTTGCCTAGCAAGTGCAAGGCCCTGGGTTCGGTCCCCAGCTCCGAAAAAAAAGAAAAGAAAAGAAAAGAAAAGAAAATCACAACAAACAAAATCCCAAGCAAAGCAGAACTAGGGATCGGAGTATAGCCCCATATAAAGGCGTTTGTCCACCATGTTGAAATTCTGTATTGTGACGAAATAAATATAATAAATATAAATGCTCGGTTGGTAGGATGTTTGCCTGTATCCACAAAACCATGGGTTATACCACACACACCACATACACACCCGTGATCCAGGTACTTAGAAGGTAAGTAGAGGCAAGAGGACCCAAGTTCAAGACCATTCCTTGAACCAGAATGAGCTCTCGTGTTCTGTCTGTGCACTCAAGTCACTTTGGGTCTTTTGACGTTGATAAGCTTAGGTCCAGCCTAGTGGCAGGATTGCAAAGAGGTCACGAAGCAAACCAGCTTACCCAAGCATGTGAGTGAGGCTGGTCTTGCAGGAACCACAGGATGATGAGACAGCTGGGGACAGAGAGGAGGTAACACCACTTCCTGTATGGGGCACTTACAGGTCCTTTACAGGCCCCCAACCACTAGGAAGCATTATGGCTTCAAACACAGAGACCCTAGCCCTAAGATTCTATTGGATTCATAGTATGAAATCCACGTTTAACTTATGAAAAATTAAATAAATTAATTAAATTTATGAAGAAGTGGAATAAGGCTTTGTAATATTTCATATTTATTTATTTTGGGGTTTGGGGGAGTCCAGAGGACGACTTGTGGGAGTGGGCTCTTCCTTTCTCCCATGTGGGTTTGAGGGATGTAACTCAAATGACCAGGCTTCACGGAGAGCATCTTTATTCACTGGGCTATTACCCTGGCCCCTGAAAAAGCAGTTGGAAAATTGAACCCATGTTCTGTGTTAGTCTTGAGCAAGAATGACAGACCCCTGTGGTGAGTAAGCGTCCCTGAAAAGTAAGATTATTTTAGTTAGTAAAAACTTTGTGGGGCTGGAGAGATGGCTCAGCGGTTAAGAGCACCGACTGCTCTTCCAGAGGTCGTGAGTTCAATTCCCAGCAACCACATGGTGGCTCACAACCATCTGTAAAGAGATCTGATGCCCTCTTCTGGTGTGTCTCATACCTACAGTGTACTCACATACATAAAATAAATTTAAAAAAATATATTTTAAACAACAAACCTTTGTGCTCACCCCTGAGGAGTGTGGATGTAAGCGAGGACAAACAGGAGTTAAAGCAAGTTTCAAGCCTTAATAAGAAAAAGCAGAGATGCTCAGTGACTGAAATGCAGGCTGCTCTGACGGAGGATTAGAGTACAGGTCCCAGCACCCACATTGGGCAGCTCACAGCTATTTAGAATTCTAGTTCCGGATCTGATGCCCTCTTCTGGCTTCCTTGAGCACCAGTATGTACGTACACACACACACACACACACACACACACACACACACACACACACACTTAAAAAAACTTAAAAAAAAAACAACACAGGGACACTCCCCAAAATAAATACCATACAAATGAAAAAAAAAGTTTTTATTTGTTTTGGGGACATGATCTATTATTACACTAGAGCCCTGATTGGCCTAGAACTTACTAGGTAGACCAGGTTGGGCTTGAACTCGCAGAGATCCTCCTGTCTCTGCCTCCTGGGTACCAAGATTAAAGGTATATTCCACCATACTCAGCACAAGAGAAAAATTTCAAATAAAAGATAAGAAAGCAAATTTCTTTCTATCAAAATACACTAAATACTATCTAGATATGAGAAATCCCAACCTCAGGAAACATGTAGCTGACATTGAATGGATGGACGGTCAGGTGTGCTTTGTTCATGAGATGGCTACTTCGAGACGTTAATATCTCTATTTCTCTACAAAGCCTGTGTTCCCTTACACGTCCATTTCGCAATCCCCTTAATTGTTTTACAATCACTCTCGAGGATATATTTCCTAGGAGGAGAGCCTCTGCTTCAGTAATAACAAATCTTGACAAAATAACAATGGCGGCTGAATCTTTTGCTGTCCCAAGTGCGTCCATCGGATTCGTAGTCATTTACATAGCTAGTGCCCTAATCGAGACTCCTGCTGCTGACTGACACTCAATGTGCCGGTGAACCATTAACAAAATGTGTGTTCACAGAACTCAAACATTAGCACTTTCTTTCTTTAAAAACCTAGAAATATAACTTGCTTGTTTAAATTCTTTTTAAAAAAAAATGGTTGAAAACACATAGTAAAGACAGATGCTTTTCAAATTGTGATGGCATTAAAATCCTATCTTAGAGATTCTAGACTTCAAAACACCGAGCGATGTCACAGCAGCCATACGGAGAGTCACTCTCACAAGCCAAGCTGGCGGTTCTTCAGCTCCATCAAGACTGTTCTTTAGGGTAGGGAATATAAGCCCACGTTCCTTTCAGGGCATTTACAATAACCATCTTAGGTGCGGATAAACCCCAGCTTCTGAATTCTCATCCACAACGAGGGAACTGAGGTAAACCACCTCCCAGCACACAGTCTGATAAAGAGGGTGCTGACCTACTGCGATGAAGTTTGTATGAAAGACAACTAGTGCTTAGGAGAAAGGCCAAGGTCAGAGGTGAGGTGGTCAGGGGCTCAAGGTGCTTGCTGCCAAGGCTGACGTGACCTCAGAGAACCAGCTGGTGGAAGGAGCCTACTGGCTACTATGAGTTGTCCTCTGATCTTCACCCCCAAGTAAATAAATAAAAACATTTCTTTTAAATGAAAAAAAAAAAAAAAAACAGGAGTTGGGGATTTGGCTCTGTGGTAGAGCCCTGGGTTCGGTCCCCAGCTCCGAAAAAAAAAAAAATGCAAAAAAACCAAAACAACAACAACAACAACAAAAAAAAAAAACCAAAAAACAAAAACAAAAACCCCCACATCTTCCAGATAGCTTTCATGCAAAGTTATATAGGTTTCGATCCTTAAGGAGGGTTCAAGCAGTTTTGGTTTTTGCATTAAGTCGTCAAGACGAGTAGTAGAAAAAGCATTTTATTTATATGGAAAAGGCTACAGTCAGATCTGTAAAAGGTGTCAATATAATATTGCCTATACAGAAAAAAAAAAAAAAGGTCAACTGTGAAGAGCAACAACAAAAAAAAAAAGTCACACACCTTCTCTACCTAACAGTGCAATTAATTCACATTGCAATAAAGTTAAGTCAAGTACGATAAAACCCAAACAAGTGTTTCTCCACTCTACTCGCTATACTGCGAAATACAGTGTGCAGATCAGTTCCGGCTTCAAGAAATACGCATTCAACCCACAGAATATCCTAAGACGAGGGGGAGGGGGAACAGTTAATTCATCATCAGCTGTTGGGGGCTTCAATACTGTTCACGGGTGGGGGTGGGGGGAGTCAGGAGTTGACATAGAATATATTTAGTCTATACAGTAAAAAAATACAAATTATAAAGTGAGCTAACGAAGAATGGAATCTGAATTCAGATTTATAAAAGTGACGACATCTCGGACAGCTCGGACAGCGTCTCTCACGGGAAAACATCTCGTTTCGGAGAACGGGAAGCAGCTGGCTGCTTTTTAGTCACGTTGTCGCAGACCTTGCCGGAGACGCAGGGGTCCAAGTGTCTTGGAAACGGAAATAAATGTCCTCCTCGGTGAGCACAGAATGCTAAATGCTCTCAGCAGAGTTTCGAGGGTATTTTTTTTTTTTTGGAAGTTTGTTTTGTCTTGCTTCATAAACACACTTAAAATGAGTAAAAACCAAAGGGCTCATGGAACAAAGACATAGATTTTACAGTACTCTTGGCATAAGGGAAAGTGTTTTAACCTTTACATTGCGTATTTCTGCGTCCATTCTCTCGCGTGCCTGTTGTATCTGTAGGCATATAAAGAAAAGGGGGAGAGAGAGAGAGAGATTAAAGACACAGACATTTAATCTGCAGAAGCCTCTGCCTGTTCAGAATTGTGTCTGCTGCCTCCTCGTGGGGACCATCGTGTACACGCCGGTCATTTGGTTTGGGGGTGGGGGTGGGTAACACAAATGCATGCAAACATAAAAGCAAAAACAGGTGACTTGTAAATTCCTAGATTCTTGAGCAATCTACATAAAAATATATCTAAGTTATATAAAAAGACATTAAAAAAAACAATTTCAACTAGAATATATTTGAATTTGGAGGGTGGGGCATGTCCAAGAACTCATGCACCAGGAGGATGCAGTAGCTTGAAGGTAAGATCAGCATGGGTGGGCAGAGAAATGACTTCCTTTCCGAGAAGTAAAAACAATGGCCAGCGGTTTCCAGTGATAAATGCCTTCCACGTTTAATTTAGCAGCTAGAAATGACGAGATCCCAGCACAGACACCAAACACGCACTGTTAAACCTAAACACTAACCAAGAAACAGATTTGGTCAGTTGTTTTTTTAAGACAGAGTTTTAAAAAAGAAAAGGTCTACTGGGGGGAAAAACCCTACACAGAACTAAATACACTTCGAATATTACACACAGGTGGCAAACTCTATTGAAATGCACACACACAGGAAGTGCACAGCAGCAAATACTTACTTTTCTTTGTCTGATTTATAGATCTGTGCAATATCTGGTACTAAGGGATCATCTGGATTAGGGTCACAGAGCAGGGAGCATATTGATAACAAGACTGGAGAGAGAGAGAGAATATTCTATTAGGTGAGGCCTCTCCTGCACTGTAAATGAACACAGATTCACATGACTGCACTGGGTATAAAGACAAATGAAAGAGGAACACACTGAGGCAGGAGTGTGGCTCTGGGACAGGTGGCCTGACAAGCCCCAGGCCCTAGCAAATCAAACCAAACCTAACCAAACCAAACCAAATCAAACCAAAACAAAAAACAAAACAAAATAAAACAAAAACCCAAAAACCAAAAAACAGACAAACAAAAAAAACCAAAACAAACAAAATAAAAACAAAAACAACCAAAAAAAGCCAAACAGCATCGCAAAAATAAAAAACCCACCTGGGGGTTACATCCTATATTAACTTCAGTCGATAGCCATTTTTTTAAATTTATTTCTTTTTATTTCATGTGCATTGGTGTTTCACCTGTCAGATCATCCCGAGTGATCCTATTCTGAAGCCATTTGCATCCTCAGAGGAAAGTTTTCAGAAGCTAACAATACTCGTTCTTTTTTAAAATTAATCTCATTAATTTATTTTATGTACGCGAGTACACTGCTGCTGTCCTCAGACACACCGGAAGAGGGCATCAAATCCCACTATAGACGGTTGTGAGAGACCATGTAGTTGCTTGGAATTGAACTCAGGACCTCTGGAAGAGCGGTCAGTGCTCTTAACCGCTGAGCCATCTCTCCAGTCCCCTAATTATTTTTTATAGAAAGCCTCAGCATCGGCCACTAGGCACAGAGCACCGTGCAGTCGGCCATTTCTTTAAGTGATAAGGACAGGGTCGTTTTGTGACACCATTCCAAGAAAAACTGTAACAATCTGAATGACTATAGACAGAATCTTTCCTTTGCTCACTCTTGGGGGAGTTCATTGTTGGAGATTTTTCTGAAAGGATGCTCTGCCACCATTTTAGGTCAGAAAAATGTCCGGTTATAAGTGTTCTAACTGAAGGCTTCCGGCTTTACTTAAGACTTGAAACAGTTACGGCTGTGAACCTTGCTTCTGGTAAAAAAGTATCCCTTCTAAGAACAAGCTATAGAGCTGAGGTGAAGTGTAGCTCAGCTGATATAGAGAGCTCGCCTAGCATGCATGGGGCCCTGAGTTCTATTTCTAGTATCTAATAAAGCCAGGCACGGAGGCTCATGCCTGTAGTCTGGGCATAGAGACAGAGAACCAGGGTTCCCATGCTTCATGAAACCTGCAAGGTAAAAGCTCCCTCAAATGCTACAGAAAATGGAAGACGTGGTGGTTACCTCAGGGTCGATGTGTGTAACCCGAGCAGCTCCTCCCAGCTCCTCCCAGCTCCCAGGCTCTGTTCTATTAGAGGGAAAAGACTAAAAAAAATTGCTGACACGGTCTCCGATATTGGCTGGTGGGACAAATTGGTGTCTTAAGGATCTGTGAGCGCATCTGACAGTTCGGCAGGCAAAGAACGAGGTGAGGCCACCTCTGAAGGACAAGCACCAGCGTGGACCAGCATGAGTCAGGTGCCAATCACGGTGATGCTAATGGTTATTCAAGCCACAGATGTGCACTATCTGCATGGCATCGCTTTGCAGTACCAAATATACCTTTCCTTTTTGACTTTTTTTTTTAAATATTTTTTTACTTTTGGTTTTTTCTAGACAGGGTTTCTCTGTGTAGCCTTGACTGTCCTGGAACTCACTCTGTAGACCAGGTCGGCCTTGAACTCCCAGATCCACCTACCTCTGCCTCCTGAATGCTGGGATTTAAAGTCATGCATCACCCCAACTGGCTTAACTGTTTATTTCATTGGCCACTCCTAGAGTTGTACTTCTTTCTTTTCTTTCTTTTTTTAACATTTATTTATTTATTATGTATACATCATACAGCTTTCTGCCTGCATGTATGCACCTGCAGGCCAGAAGAGGGCACCAGACCTGATTATAGATGGTTGTGAGCTACCATGTGGTTGCTGGGATTTGAACTCAGGACCTCTGGAAGAGCAGTCGGTGCTCTTAACCACTGAGCCATCTCCCCAGCCCCAAGTTGTACCTTTTATTGCTAATAGACACTTTAATGAATGGGACAAGTCCCTAAATCTGTTTGCCCCACACCCCACCTTGAGACAGTCAAAATTTTTTCACTCTTGCTTTTCTTGTAAAGACAGAAACACAACTATCAACAGGCTTCCTAGAAAACTCCTTCCTCTAGCAATTTTTAAAGATTTGTTTTCCATTTTTAATTATGTGTAGTAGGCCAGAAGATTGGGTCTCCCGCTGCTGGAGTTACAGGTGGTTGCTACCCGACTCTGGTGCTGGGAACGCTAACTTGGGTCCTTTGAAAGAGCAGTGTACACCGTAGTCACCGATCCTTCTCGCCAGCCCTTAGTTCAGTATTTTAAATCTCTGGTTTCATTTAGATTTGCCCATCCACTCATTTCCCTCTGCCCCCGCCTGAAATCCAATGTTTACTAAAAACCAGGGTGACTGAAGAGTTACTAGAAAAAGCACAATCAAAACAGGAGAAAGGACGGCAGGTTGAGGTGTTTGTTTGTTTCAGCTCTGGTCCCTAGACAATCCACGCCATGCCTATTTTTAAATCTGAGAAACAAAATTACCTTTCGATACGGTCAAAGCAGGCGACCACTGGGACCTCAGGATGTCAAGACAAATACTCCCGTTACTGTTTATATTTGGGTGGTAGATTTTTGTTGTGAAAGCAATCTAAGGATAAAACGGAACAAAAGGTATGTTGGTTGCCACAAATAGAAACAAACAGAACCGATCCGCCCAAGGGTAAAATGCACTCGGCTTTACACAGCTTTGGAACCGACGAGTAGACAGACGTGCAGCTCTACCCCTGGGAATTTGAAGGGGACCAACTTAGTTTAACCTCCTTTTCTCCTCCAGGTGCTGGGAAGTGTCTGGGGTATAATGAGGAAGTCTGCACTGGCTGGGGTGACAGGCTGAGTGACGCCTGGACCAATTACTCTGGCTTTCATTGCACTTCAGAATACTCCTCTTAACCTGACTGCCAGTGATACCCAGAAGGCCACATGGATCTATAGACAGGACACGGAGTCTGTCAGGGCGGAAGTGGACTTATCGCTTGTCCTTCGTGACCCACAGGGAAGAGTCTCGGCAGGAGCTGCTGTCATGTGACGTCACCCGTATTATTTTAAGTTGGGTGTTTTTAAAGCGCTTTAATTATTATTCAATTGTTTCCCTGGCTCCTTTCCCATCCTTCACACCTCCATCACTCGACTCTTCTTTGGATTTTAGTCCTCAGAAGATGTGTTTTCACCCCTTCTGCCTTTCAGTGTCCCCACTGTAGTCCCCATTGTGAGACGATGAGATGGCGCTCAATATACGTTCACTGAAAGAAAGCCGGGTCTGCTTTAGAAAGGTAACACTGTGGATGGGAAAGCCTGCTTTTTTGACTGTAAAAATATCCCAAACACTAATACTTCGTAAGGAGGAAAAGCCCAGGAGCCTAGCAGGCATAGGAAAACAGTTGACTAAGAAAGAGTACTCTAGGGCCATGGTTAAGAGTATAGGCCAATCCTCCAGAGGACCCGGGTTCAATTCCCTGCACCCACAGAGCAGCTCATAACTGTTCTATAACTCCAGTTCCAGGGGATCTGACACCCTCGTACAGATATGTGAGCAAAACGCCAATGCACAGAAAATAAATTAGAAAGGAGGAGGAAGAGGAAGCAGAAGAGGCAGGGGAGGAGGACTTTAAACCTGGATGTCGCATAAACGGGCATACACTCGGTCTGTAGCATCCCAAGACCAGCTCTAGACACATAGTGAAAATCCCTGATCCGGGGCAGATGAGTTATGGGATAAATACCTTTGGTGGTTTAAAGGGATAGTCTGTCGGAAAGTGGACAGTGAGGAAGAAGACTCCACCTTGATAGGCGCTGTCGGGCTGAAATTACACAGAGAAAGCACATCAGAGTCTGGCTAAGGCACATACTCAACCCTCTGAACCATCCCCAGGGCGTTAACCGTGCCAAGGACCCTCAGAATTAGCGTGTATAAAAACAAAACAAAACAAAACAAAACAAAACAAAACAAAACAAAACAAAACAAAACAAAACGATCCTTGCAGCATGGGCTGAAGGAATTTACATGGAGAGCAGACTCCTTCCCAGGTATGAAGTTACCCAGGGTTCCCACCGAGTTTAAAGAGGCGCAGACGCGCATGCGCACAGCAGTGTGATTTAACCAGACAGATTTGTGGGTACCAGTGTACGCATGAGGACTTCTGGGAGGAAGGAGGACTCTCTTCAGCAGTCATCGCTGTTTTTAGAAGGTAACAACTAAACGTTTACCTTTTTTTAATTTCCAAATATTAGATTATAATGTCCACGCAGGTATAACCAAAAGGAAAAAAGTTTAGTAAGAGGGTTAACTGTACAATTTACCTCAATATTCATTTGCTAGGACTTTATATTGCAGAAGATATACAAACTCCAAAATCAAGCTGGATGAATTCAGTATTTGTGATATGTCAAATTAACAATCAACTTTAGCGGGGTTGGGGATTTAGCTCAGTGGTAGAGCGTTTGCCTAGCAACCCTGGGTTCGGTCCCCAGCTCCAAAAAAAAGAAAAGAAAAAAAAAAATCAACTTTAGCAAGGCCCAGTCAGCTGCTTAATGGTGTGTGTGTGTGTGTGTGTGTGTGTGTGTTATATGTGTGCATGTGTATATATGTGTAAATGTATATATGTGTACATGTGTGTGTGTTTGTGTGTATACATGTATGTGTATATATGTGTCTATGTTGTATGTACACGAAATATACATAAACGAAAGAGAAAGATTAAGGGTAAAAAACAAAAATAGTAGCAAAATATATTCCAAAACCTATTTTTTAAATTTATGTATATGAGTACATATATACATATATTTTATGTTATGACTATACACAACAGAAGAGGGCATCAGATCCCATTATGAATGGTTGTGAGCCACCATGTGGTTGCTGGGAATTGAACTCAGGACCTCTGGAAGAGCAGCCAGTGAGTGTTCTTAACCTCTGGGCTATCTCTCCAATCCCCCTCAAACTGTACTTTAATTCCTTCATATTTACTGGAATGCATCATGGGTAATAAAGACAGGTCTGTCGTTCTCTCAGTGCTTGAAGTTCTGCATGAAGATTACAGGGTTATATTGTCTAATTAGCCTTAGTACGTTGCTTAATTCTAGTTCATTAAACGCTAAAAAAAATGTAAACAGATCACAAAGACAAGCAAGGTCCCCACAGACAGTTGGGTGACTATAGAGGATGGTGGAGCGTGTCTAGGCTGTTGCAGTAAGAGGGACACACAAAACAACATTACAGCTGCTTGCTACACATGATTCGCCTGAGAAACACCGTGGAGGCCACAGCTCTGACTGGGAGGCGCACCTCTGGATGATGGGGCTTTGAAGGTTCATGTGGATAATGAATACAAAGCTGGAAGAACTATGTTCTTACTGACGACTGTTAGGTAAATACGCCGCTCTCTCTCTCCTCTTAACTTAATAGACTAATTTAGTCATTTAGGATAATTCCCCAGGGACGACTCTTTGAAATTCAGCATCTTTTTTTCCCTGGTTTGGATTACAGGGCAAATGATTTAAAAGCAATGGCTGAGTCATAAAGCATCCCAGAGGACGTTTGTAAGGCCATTCAGGAAGAACATTGCTAGCGTCTTCTCACCGAGCGCCTGCTCTTTCACTGTCGGTATTTTGTTCGTAGAAAGGGAAAGCCCGTTTCATTTGCCAGTGCTGCTTCTCGGGTGGGGAGAGAAATACAGATAACCAGTGATAAGACAGTCGTCTGCCGTTTAAGGCCAAGCAGCAAACTCAAGAGGTGACCGAGACACCACCCAGCAGGACTCCTCCACTTCAAGTCAAGAGTCGTAAGGAGACCTACTGCAAACTGATGCTTGCCAGATGTAGCAATTCCACTCCTGGGTCACACTTATTTCAAACCTCTGAAAACCGTGGGTGTGTGAGGAAGACCCCACCTCTTTTAAAAACAACTGATGCTGTGTTAAGAATTAATAAGGCCAACACACAGACTGCTTGCACAGAGAGCTATGGAAACCTTGCTATGGAACGAGGAGGTTTTAGCACAGGTAACCCAGGAGGCATTGGCCAGCCGTGCTTTAGAAAAATCACTTCAAACCCTCGATCATGTTTTGCTTCCTGGGTGATTTCAGAGGACGAGAATATTCATCCTGAGTCAGGGACATCTCCTTACGGGTCAAAAGCCAAGAGTGCAGAAGAGGCACGGGGGGGGGGGGTCAATCCACACGAGTGAGTTGTACTTACGGGCCCCATGATGGTTGCTTGCCAATGGAACACTGCAATACAGAGGAACAGGAGTCACTTACAGTTACTCAGAGCCATCCCTTCAACGGTAGCAAAACCGAGCAATCGAATAAACTTACAGTCATCTCCCACGGGTCCCGCGGAGCAGTGGGCAGGTGGATCACGCTGTAAATCACTTAATTCCTGAGGGAGAGCAGAAACACTTGCAGTTAATCCTTCCCTTTCTGGGGAAGCAGGCCCTAAGAACCCAGAAAGACACAGACTAGCAGCTTCTCTTTAAATTATTTTAGGCTGATTCTATTCATCATGGACCCTGCCATTATGGGGAGAAGAAGGAAGTTGTGTTAAACTCCTTGATGAGAGAGCCCCGGCCTTTGAAAGGACGAAGCAGAACAAGAGTGTTTTCCTTTAAGATCCCTACTACACCCTTATGCAAGTTCACATATGTCTTTGCTAGGCAGATGATACCAACAAGCAGGTCCCGGCTGGCACAGTAACGCATGCATGAACTCCCCAGGTTTCGTTTCCAGACCCAAACAAACAAGGCCCGTCTTCCAGGAAGCAACAGTCCAGTGAGGGAAAGTGAGAGCTTGGAAACATGGGTACTTAAGGAATGACTTGAAGGAGCCTAGGATCTGTGCAAAGAGAGGAGGTGGGTTGGGAGAGAGAGATGGCTCAGTCCGCAAAGTGCTTGCGGCACAACCAGGAGGACTCAAGTTCAATACCCAGCGCCCGTGTACAAATTTGCATGCAGCGAGGCAAGCCTGTACTCCCAGCACTGGTGAGAGAGAGGGACAGGAGGATCCTCAGGATTTAATGGCCAGCCAGCCTGGTTGAACTGGTTAAGTTCCAGGCTCAGTGACAGACCCTACCTCAAGAATAACATGGAAAGCAATTGAGAAATACACTGGATTCGGGGTTGGGGATTTAGCTCAGTGGTAGAGCGCTTGCCTAGAAAGCGCAAGGCCCTGGGTTCGGTCCCCAGCTCCGAAAAAAAAAGAAAAAAAAAAGAAAAAAAAAAAAGAAATACACTGGACACCAATCGACATCTGGTGCACACACACACACACACACACACACACACACACACACACACGTATTGGAATTCGCAAACACACGTGTACCTACACAACATATCAACACAGAGGAGGAAAGCAGTTAGGCCGTGTTCTGAAACCTACAGTATTGATTTATGGCTTTTTCTCTAACCTCAAGGCATTGAAGGAAAGGTCAACGGTAGATCCCTCTTCCAGGTTTCCCAGCATTGTCTGGGAAACCCCAAATATAGGTGGCTCCATAGCTTTGGGGAAGTCACTTAACCATCCTAGCCTTGGTTAAGAAAGAACTGATCTTTCTTAAATAAGAAAGAGAAGATTTCAGTATTAAGTAATGCGCACTGGAGAGAAGGCTCAGGAGCACAACTCCTGCAAAAGACCCAAGTTCAAGGAGCTGTAGAGATGACGGCTCAGTGGTTAAGAGCACTGACTGCTCTTCCAGAGGTCCTGAGTTCAAATCCCAGCAACCACATGGTGGCTCACAACCATCTGTAATGGGATCTGATGCCCTCCTCTGGTGTATATGAAAAACAGCTACAGTGTACTCATATACATAAAATAAATGAATCTTTAAAAAAAAAAAAAAAGACCCAAGTTCACTTAGCAGCACTCACACAACAGCTCAGGAACGCCTGTTAACTCTAGCTCCAGGAGTTCCAATGACCTCTTCTGGACTCCACAAGCAACCACACTCATGTGTGCAGGCCCACACGTACACACTCATGCACGTAATTAAAGGTGAACCTTAAAAAAAAAGTATCAAAGACCATATGTGGCCAGGGATGTAGCTCAGGGGGCAATTTGCCTAGTGTGTGAAAGCCCTGGGCTCCATCCTCACCGCCACACAAAGAAAAGATTACACCTGAAGAACCCGGTTTAGTTTGGAGGAACAAAAGTCATCTATCCCTGATGCAGACAGTACAGCCGAGCCATAGGAAATAAAGGGAAGTTAGCGCTGATGGGGAAGGGTGAGGGATGAGCCTGGGAAGGTAGATCAAAGCCAGACAGCAATGCCAGACAGGAAACAGAATACACACTCCACGGAGCACGGAGCACGGAGCACAGAGCACGGAACACAGAGCACAGAGCACAGAGCACAGAGCACAGAGCACAGAGCACAGAGCACAGAGCACAGAGCACAGAGCACGGAGCACAGAGCGTTATGCAGAGTGCACTGAAGTTGGGTGGGCAGGAAAAAGGAAGGATCTGGTCAGAGTTGGGGGATGGAGAGGAACCTGACAAAAGCATACTGAATGAGACTCTCAAAGAACAATCACTCTGATTTAAAGGGCCCTGCAAGGTCAAAGATGAGGCAGAAGGACACCACCAGAAAGACAAGTAGGGGTGTAAACTTGGAGTGGCACAGTTCTAAGACACGCGGATCTGACCCGGGACACTCTAGGGGCTTCCCTACCTCAGGAGCTATAAGAACAAAGTAAGGAGAGGCCAGCAAACATGAGGTGGCTGAAAGGCTTTGATGTCCGTCATCCTTAGAGGTGGGTGTCTGCACATCCTATGTGACCTGCAAACTCGGGCAACTTCTCACCTCCTAGTTTTACAGACGTGCAAAGATTTGTTTACTGAGGTAGGGGCCTCCGGAAGACAAAATGGCCGCATTGATCTGATCCCTGTGACGGTTGCAACAACAACACCACGTCTTGTGGAAAGAGACGCAAACAAACCGCACATTTCATCAACTCCAAAACGCCCCCAACTGTGAATCATTCGTCTTTGTGCATTCGATAATCAAAGAAAGACGATGCCGGTTAATTTACCAACCACGTGTCTAGACTTCGGGAGCACTAAAACCAGAAAGAGGGGGGGCTCAGAGCTGTGGTGAAAAACGGCCCTGCTCCCATCAATTTGGTGTTCTGAGAAAGGCAAGAATGTGACCTAAGGCATGGCCGCGAGCCTGGTACAAGCCCAGGATCTTCCTTCCAAGCCACGTCCCTTCAACACCTCTCGTGACTTTGATTTTGCTCCTTCCCTTCCCCACCCCCAACCCCGAATAAACGAGACTGGACTGACTCCGCTCCTGTGTTGCCTCATGTGCAGTTGAGCAACAGGAGACACCAGTCTTCCCAGTTGCCCCTGTGTCTAAAAGCAAGGCTTTGACATCCAAGCCTGGGCACCACCCCTCACCTGATGACTATGGGGATGACGTGTGCCCTCCAGGTCTCAATTTTCTTTTGGACAACGTGACATTACTATTCCATCTACAGTTTCCATGACAACCGCGGGACAGGATACAGGTCAAGTGTGCAGCAGGGTCTCCCCAGCCCACGGCAGCCGTCGCGATAAATGTTGAGACAAGATGGAAGCATTTCTTGCCAATTGTCTTGGAGCGGGAGACAACCGCTTCAACAGTGTGAAAGAGTGGGAGAGGAGCTGTTCTCGGTTACAGTCCAATCGCGGGGCTGCCTTCCACGGTTTCCTCTAATTTGGTATTTGGGAACCGCTTCTAAAACTACTTGTGGAGTTTTCTAAACATTAATGTATCCAAACTTTTTTTTTTAAAGACAAAATATCAGTATATAACCCTATAAGTCTAGCCCATTGCCTACTCTTTATGTAGACCAGACTGGCTTTGAACTCAGAGATCAGCCCACCAGGATTAAAAGGCATGAACCAACACGCCCAGCTCTAAACATTAAGGTAAACATTACTTAACTGGTCGATCAGAAAAGGGCAGGCTCTAACTGTGGCTTAAAAACTATTAATGATCTGCATTACACGCATTTGCCAAGAATAAATCAGGTGTACATGCAAATGCACGCTAATTACTCTTGTTTATTAACGAGACAAGCCAAAACCACACGTCAGCTGCAATAGCTTTGAACCACATTCAAATCTCAAATGTCAAGCCGTTCTTCAAATCTCCTCAGAGTATTACACTTACAAGAAATGTCTTCTTCTCGTTATCTTATTTTATTTTTTTTATTTTTCTGTAAAGTCCTGATTCCACTTCCTCTCTGGAAGCGGGAGGGTAATGGATGAGAACATAAATCAACAAACTTAAGAAGTAAACTCTGCAAAGGCCAGGTTCTTAAGGTATCTGCGGGAAGCTCGCCCACGGGAAGGGTGAACGAGCCGGTGGAACGTCAAACGGCCTGAACTACGTTCCTGCTAGGCTGTCAGGGAATCTGCAACCACAGCCACGGTGTACAGTTCAGGCAAAATGAGCAACAGACAAAAACCGGTGCAATTCACACGTTCCACCCGCGCCTGCAAAAATACAGAGCTTAAGTGCAAACAGAGAAACGAGGGGACTTAAGAACTTCTGAGACAACCTCACCAGGTGAAAAGATGTGCCTATGCGGCCTGTGAAAATTGCATCCAAGCACATTGGCATCCACGTTGGCCCTTACGTCAGCTCAGTAGTCGATGTGGTTTTAGGGGACATGAGGAGTCAAGGGTCACTCAGCGATATGCCCCTTCCAGACTTCCTTACAACCTGCGTGGCACTTGCTCGGCAGTAAATGACATCACTACACATCGACTTCTTTCGTATCGCATATCTGACGGCTAAAAGAAATAATTCAGTGAGATAACCTAAGTTTAATCACCTCGATGACTCAGCTACTCAATCGCTGTACACTAATCATTTAACAGGATCCAAAGCTTCTGTTATAATAATCTGGGTATCTTGCCCTAGTCCTTAGCCTCTTTTCCTCTCTCTTAAATGCAGCAAAGATATTCCTATGTGGTGTGTGTATTGACGGGGGATTTTCACCTAAGCTTCTCATCAGAGAACTACGTCAAACTCATTTCACTTGCGTTTATCAACTAGGGCACAGCTTTACATTAATATGAAAGTAGAATATCAACTTCTATACGTACAGGACGATGGTTTACACTTCCTTGTTTCTCATTATCGTACTTGAACAGCTTGCAGCCCTAGTCACCGAGTGATCAGGGTTAACTTAATTGTATCATTCGTATGTATCTGGTGTTCTTACTTTCATAACTATTTTAGTAGGTCAATGGAAAAATATCTAAATTTGACATACAAACTTCACTTCTGCTCTAAAAGGAATGGTCATGGATACCCCAAGAGTGTGATGGAAAATGTTATGTTTGGAGTGTTTAAAAAAAAAAAAAAAAAAACGAAGCAACTTAGTGACGGTGACAAGATGGCTCAGAAGGGGAAGGCTCTTGGATTGAAACCAAGCCTGATGCTCTAAGTTCGATCCCTGAGAACTCAGTGGCGGAAAGAGAACTGATTCACGCACGCTGTCCGAGGACCCCTGCCCCCATCACACACAGAATAATGACGGTGAGTTAAATAAGCTTTAAAACAACAACCATAACACGCTAAGGTCTCGCTGTCTCTCCACTTGTTCTAATCTTCCCTTCTCTAAGAGTTGACACTGAATGATACAATCTGCTCCAGAGCACACGGTCCTCACGTGAGCTGACGGCTCTGTAAATTCTACCTTGGATTGCAGACACACCACAGAAAGTCTGGTGTCTGGTGGACTGCTTGGGCTTTAGGCAGACCTCTTCCTAGCTGGGTTTAGCCAAAAGAGCTCGGGATACTCTCTTTGCAACTCATGATGGCATCCACACGTGTGCATGAAAGAAAAGCAGTGTCCTGGGAGGACAATAAAACACGCAATGGGTGGAACACCCGCCAGACCATGACCTGAACCGAGCCATTGTCAACGGATGAGAATACTGCCATTCACCGCTAACTGCACGAGGTTCAGTGTGGGAGGGAGGGATGTTGAAAGACAACTTTGGGGAGGGCAGTTTGGTATGACTATGACATTGGAAAATGCATTTGGTTCTTGGCCCAGTAACTTATCTCATAGAAATCACCGTGCAGATACACAGAGACATACACACACAGACACACACAGACACACACACACACAGATATACACACACACAGACACACACACAGATATACACACACAGACACACACACACAGATATACAGATACACACACAGATATACACACACACAGACACACAGACACAGACAGACAGACATACACACAGACACACACAGATATACACAGACACACACACATACGGACACACACACAGATATACAGAAACACAGACACACACAGATATACACACACACACACAGACACATACACACAGATATACAGACACACACACAGATATACAGACACACACACAGATATACAGAGACACACACAGATATACAGAGACACACACACATATACACAGACACACACACAGATATACAGAGACACACACACATATACACAGACACACACACAGAGACACATACAGACACACAGACACAGACACACACACAGACACACACACACACACACACACACACACACACACACACGATATCTGGCATAGCATCTTGTCTAAGTACAAAATACTGACGGGGGTTGGGGATTTAGCTCAGTGGTAGAGCGCTTGCCTAGGAAGCGCAAGGCCCTGGGTTCGGTCCCCAGCTCCGAAAAAAAAAGAACCCAAAAAAAAAAAAAAAAAAAAACTGACAGGAACCATCGATCCACCAATAAGGGGATGGCTTAAAACCAGACACCGTGAAATCCTGACAGTCATAGAAAAGAACAACACAGATCCCACAAGCTGAGGATGTTAAGCAAAGGTTACACAGCATTCAAGGACAGTGTGCTATTTACTAGAGTCTCTGCTATTACAGTGTTTACTACAGTCTCTGCTATTACAGCATTTACTACAGTCTCTGCTATTACAGTATTTACAGTCTCTGCTATTACAGCATTTACTACAGTCTCTGCTATTACAGTATTTACAGTCTCTGCTATTACAGTATTTACTACAGTCTCTGCTCCCACAGTCTCCAGATTTGTAACACACACACACACACACACACACACACACACACACACACACGGAACTCTGAACAGTGCATATCCCTAGCGTATTCTGCTACTTCTACTGTGACTTCCTCTTTGAGAGAGGGTGTCACTAAATGGCCCATGCTGGCCTGGAACCCATATAGCCCCAGTTGGCCATGAACTTAAATCCTCCTGCCTCAGCTTCTTGTACGAAAAGAGATGGAACGGAACTTCTTTTCTTTCCCTTTTCCTTTTTAAAAAAATCTCTATATTATACAAGTGTTTTCTCTTTTCATTAACATCTTCTGAGGTGACCAGGAAAAATGGAGTGACTGTCATGGACTATAGGGTAGAGACACAAAAGACCAGGTAAGCAAATTCAGGGTGAGAGCCCAGACAGCTCAATCCTAGGACAAAGAAAGGGCCAAGTGGGTGAGCAGAGGAAGCTGAGTGTCCTTCCTAAGCTATGTTCTTGTGAAAGTAAGGGCACTGTGGTTTACATAACGCTGTAGGCATCACGGGAAGAATGATGTGTACCAACTGCCTATCTTGTGTTGAAATCTTTCTGGAATAAAAGTATTTCAAATTAATTAATGGATATTGTGGGTAGTGAACCCAGATCTGTGTAACCTGGGCAACCACAGAGCTAAACAGTTGAAGGCCATTATTTTTAAAGGTTTATTTTATATGTGTGTGTGTATGTATGTATATGTGTGTATGTGTGTATGTATGTGTGTATGTGTGTGTATGTGTGTATGTATGTGTATGTATGTGTGTGTATGTATGTGTGTATGTATGTGTACGTATGTGTGTGTATATATGTGTGTATGTATGTATGTTATGTATGTGTATGTGTGTATGTGTGTGTATGTATGTATGTATGTATGTATGTATGTATGTATGTATGTGTATGTCTCTGTGTCTGTAAGAAGGAACTTGGGCACCTGAGTGCAGGTGTCCACAGAAAACAGTATGAGATCCTCCAGAAATGGAGTCCCAGAGCGTTGTAAGCTGCTCTATGCGTGCTAGGAACCAAGCTCGCCCTCTGCAAGAGCAGGAAGTCCTCTTAACCTCTGAGCCATCCCCGAAGCCTCAAAGACCATTTTAGAAGTCAAAGTTTCCGAGTCAAATCCGCTGACCTTTGCTAGTAGCTGTGAAACCCTAAGAAAGAAATATCCCTCTGAGTCCCAAGTGCACACACAGTCTGTAATGGGGAGACATCCCTGGGGACCTTGAACTCTACTGAGTTCAAGGAAAGCGACCGCTTAGGGTTAGGCACCTGTAATAGATTCTTAATAAAGCTGATTGCCCCTCCCTTTCCTCCTTTGTTTTTTCTTTTCACTTATACTACAAGAGAGGTCTCACTCGGTAAACAAATTGGCCTCAAATTCGCCACTCCCCTGCCTCCACCTCCACAGCGCCAGGATTATAAGTGTGTGTACCTTGTCCAGTTTGGAATGTTTTTATTTTCATCTTTTTAAAAAAGATTATGTGTGTGTGTATATATATATATATATATACATATACATATATATGTATATATACATACACACACACACACACACACATATATATATATATTGTAGCTGTCTTCAGATCCCATTACAGATAGTTGTGAGCCACCATGTGGTTGCTGGGAATTGAACTCAGGACCTCTGGAAGAGCAGTCAGTGCTCTTAACCTCTGAGCCATCTCTCTAGCTCCCTTAGTCTCATTTTGAAATCAAGACCTTCACCCCCTCTTCCTGCGTTCCTCTACAACACCTAGCAGGGCGCTTCCCACACATAGATGTTTTTTTAAGTATTATTCGAGTCACGTTTCCTTCAAATCTCAGAAGAAATGGAGGATGAATAGATTTGGCAAACAAATAAAAATCTCTCACTTCCCTGACAGGTATGTGGGTTGCTTGAAGTAAGAGTGTAGCAGTTAGTTGAGAACCGTACAGGTCCCTTAACTTGGGAGTGTCCTTTGTTGTAGTGCGTCACTAAACATCATAGCATCTGAAAATGAATGCCAAGAGACTATCAACCGATGGCATGTCACCTGGCAAAGATTTCTAGTCCATGGTATGTAAGATGCATGCTAGAAAAGTCTCCAAGCTCAGCGAGAACAGCCGTCAGAACGCTCTCGGTTTTATTTCTAGTTTAGAAAGCCTCAAGACCCCATCCCCTCCTGCTTATTTGGAATGCTGTGGACCTGCTTTCAAGCCACTACCTCTGGTAACTCTTCCCAGTGGGGTAGGGGTCTGTGTTGAGCTAACCTCATCTCAGAGTAGATGGGGACCCTGATCACTGGCACTGTTCCGGGTCAGGGTCTGTGGTGTGGATGGAGATCTTACAAGAATGTAGTCCCTGCCGGGTTTCACCACCTCAGCTAATTATAAAAGCTCAAAGAGTCTTTACGCACACACTCTGTCCTAACGCACACAATTCGGATTTTGTCATTTTGTCTCAGAATCCAACTTAAAGACCAAATGGTGGTCAAACCCTCTCAGGTCACCAAGAAGGTTTGTTTGATGGTAATTACCCAAGGCACAGAGTTCAAAGTGCACGTCCACATTTGTAGGGAAAAAAAGGGTGTCTTCACAAGACGTGGTCTGGAAGGATAGGGAGGAGGTCCTGAATTCTTAAGATGTGTGAATAGCCAAGCTGTCGAGGAAACCTACTTAGAGCTAAACTAGTCTCAGGGTGACCTTAGGGGTGTGACCCTCAAAGTTCAGGGCATCTTTCTGGGACAGGAAAGGGGTAATATAACTTAATCGATGAAACCGCCTTTCTATTCAACGCTAACACTGAGGAGATGGCTCGGCCCTATAAAGCGCTGTACATCTGGCAGTCACATCAAAGCTGGGACAGCAGTACCCGCTGGCAATTCCAGTGCTGGGAAGGCAGAGAGACAAAAGACCCATGGGGCTCACTGGCCAGCCAGTCTAGCCGAAGCAGCAAGCTACAGATTCAGTGAGAGACCTCACGTCTCCAACAAGAAAGGAGTGCACCAGCACGGTGGTACGAGCTTTTAATCTCAGCACCGGGAGGCAGAGGCAGGTGGACCTCTGTGAGTTCGAGATGATCAACACTGTGAGTTCCAAAGACCTGTATCAAAGAAAGGAAGAATAGGCAGGCAGACAGACAGACAGACAGACAGACAGACAGACAGACAAGTAGAGAGACCAGGCTGTCAGCCTGTGGCCCCCAAGTGTGCTCATCTACATATAAACACACGCATGCACACACCCACAACACAGGCCAAGGTTCACCAAGGATATGCAAATTAGAATCAAATGCTACCCTGGCTTACTCACTGGGATAGCTGAGAAGACAAAGAAGCAAGGACCTACACTGGGAAACGTGAAGCAAGTGGGATCCTTAGTCTGTGTGCACAGAAAACTGATAGGAAAGCAACCTCTAAGCCCAGATATAGTTAGGGGGCCAGAAAGCAGCCTTACTGTGGAATACACACCTGGCACACATATGTTCATCTTAGGGACCTCATTGGCAATAGCCCCCAACCGAGGAGAACCAGAATGTCCACCAACATCTGTGGAGCTTGCTGGGTATTGAGGCAGTGTCAGTGAAGAAATCTGAGCTTCACGAAACAGTCCAGATAAAGGCCTTATACGGTACACAGGAGACACCAGGCGAAAGGGGACGCAGCATAGGTTTCCCTTTAAGGGCAGTGCCTGAGGGCAGGCAGAGCTAGGGAGAGATGCCTCTGGGACTCCTGTGATAGACTTCCTGGGAGTTAGGTTCACAACTGTCTCCGTTTTGTAAAAAATCCTTCACTGTTCTGTATGCTGAGCCCATGTATTTTGTAGTTCGCCTGAAGTTTACGCTGTTACGTTAAAAATTATTTGTGTGTGTGTGTGTGCATGTGTGCGTGTGTGCCTGCATGAGAGAGAGAGAGAGAGAGAGAGATATGGAGATGGAGATGGAGATGGAGGAAGGGAGGGGGTGGGGAGGGGAGGAGGAGGGGAGAGAGGGGGAGGGTTGGGGAGGGGGAAGAGGATGGAGAGGTTCCAGGTGATTATGAGTCCTGGGAACTCAACTTGGGTCCTCTGCAAGAACAGCAAGTGTTCTTAAACCCTCTACCATCTCGGCAGCCCAACACTGTGACTTTTCAAATGAGGCTTTCCTTAATGAATAACACAATATTAAAAATAAAGATGTGTAGAGTTCCCGTCAAGTGAAGGACGGGAAGGGCGGCTGTTAAATGACGACATCGGTTACCCAGCAAGGCAAGCTCACTGGGTGACCATTCAAGTGCCTTGTAGACACGCAGCTTGGTTTCACTGCAGAACTCCGCAGGTGGATTAAACTGTTGAGGAGATGGGTCTCCTCACATCTGAGTCAACACTTAAAAGAAGCTGACCCTCTATCTGAATACAGATCAAGCAATGAATAAACACCATCAACATGAAGGGGAACACTCCCGAGAGGAAAGGGGTCTCTGCTGAAGAAGCAATTTCCTGAGTTCGTGTGATGGACGTGCGGGGGGGCGGGGGGGGGGGCGCATCTAAATTTCAGAGTGCACGCTACTGATAGGTTACAGGCCAATGTCCTTAAAGCTTAACCAGAACCAGAACCAAAACAACAACAACAACAAAAAAAAAAAAAAAAAAAAAAAACACAAGACAAAGCAAACAAAAAACACCAAACAACTAACCAACGACAACAACAAAAACCTTGCAAGGCTGAAAAGAAATGTGTACTTAAGGGATTTCTAGAGACTTCTGCGGCTAAGCATGTCTATTCCAGAGCCGACTTCTATAATCAGCGAGATACAAAGAGAAGCATCGGGAGGCCTCAACTGAATTTTAATGGGCACAGATGGCGTGTTTATAACACACCCCCACAATATGCTAAGTGTTCTCCACAAAAACCAACCAGGACGCAGCCAGCCCCTGCCTCTAGGGACTCAACGTCTAAAAGTAGACGGGACCCGCCTAATTCAAAGAAAGCAAACAAACACAGGGAAGGAAAGTGGGGACTGGAGAGAAGGAACCCTGTGTCCATCTCCTGGCTCCTGCATCGGCGTCAACAGATGAGAGGAAGAGCAAGCCAGAGCGGCCTTACTTACTCTAAGATTTAATAAGACGCAGGGCAGTAAATATTTGTGCGGAACTGATGCTTGGCACGCTGAAAAAACGCTGTTGTGGTTGTCTAGCTTAACAGGCAGAAGGTCCGACCCTGCCCAGGAGACAATATACACCGTGGTGACAGCATCCAGCACAGGGCTACACACAGGGACTGGTTTATGGCCTCAGGTTTAAATTATCCAGGGCCAAGTGCAGGAGAGCATTACTTCAAAACCCCTGGCTTCACCGGCAATGAATAGGGTGAAACACTTCTCAACAGAGACCACGTCAGTCCAAAGTGTCTCCCGACACAGGTCCTCTCTATGCACATCTTGATTTTACGCCTCATGGTTTCTTCCCAGGACGATTTCAAAATGCTGGCATTTGATTAGTTATGTTATAGGAGCCAAGCTCGCGTCAACAAGCTGGTCCTGGTTGATTCTCACATCAGGGCTGTCTGTCAGAGGTTGCTTTTAGCGGGGTGTTGGTGACTGTGGGCCAAGTATGTTTGGGACTCAGGTCCACGTGGAAGCCATAGGTTAACTTCAAGTCGTCCATCTTGTTTTTCAACTTTTAACCATCAGTGTACATGCCTATGCGTGTGCTGTATGCACATGCGTGTGTCACACTACTATGCACGCAGTGATATAAGAGGCCACTCGTCTTCCGAGTGTACACAATTACGTGTGTGGTGTCTCTCCTGGGTGAGCATATATATATATGAGTACACCAATATGCACACGTGGGTGTAAGAGGTCAACTCTTGGGGCCGATTCTCTTCCTCACCGAGGCAAGTCTCGACTGTGGTTTCTGCTTACACCATGTTGGCAAACCTGGGAGCCTGGGGGTGATTCTGCCAACTCTCTGATCTTGCCAGAGGAGTGTTAGGAGTACAGATGTGTGCTACCACATCTGGCTTGTCTCCATCCATCTAACCCAGGTCATCAGACTTGTATAGCAAGTGCTTTACCCACTAAGCCATCTCAGAGGTCCTGCTTGGTGTGTGTGTGTGTGTGTTGTGTGTGTGTGTGTGGTGTGCGTGCGTGTGTGTGTGTGTGTGTGTGTGTGTTTTAAGACAGCATCTCTCACAGGCCTAGAACCTGCAAAGTAGTTTAGGCAAGCTGGCCAGTGAGCCCACTGACTCCACCTGCCTCAGCACTGGGAATGCACACATACTCAGGCTCTTATATGGACACTCTGGTTCCCACTCTTATGTACGGCAGGTATCCCCCGACTAAGTCATTGCCGCAGCCCCCAAGGCTGCTTTCCAAAGGGATAATACAGACAAAATCCACAAGGGCAGAAGGAGAGTAAAGAAAGCCATGACCCGCAGGACCAGAGTCCTATTCGGAATAAAATTTGGAGGTAAGGATAGGGGAGTGTTTTCTACCCAATGTGTCATTTCAGAATCCACTTTTGTAGACCTTCCAGCGGTCGCAATGGCCGTGTTCCCCAACTGCTATTTTGTATCTAATTCCAAGCACTCCTGTTATTTTGTTTTAAGTCTTCACTGAGTGTGCCTGGATGTCTGTGCCTGAGCACATTCGTGTGTGTGTGTGTGTGTGTGTGTGTGTGTGTGTGTGTGTGTGTGTGTGTGTAGGCGTCTGTATACCCTGGAGAGCATGTTGTGCAGGTCGGAGAACAACCTCATGCCGGTCCTCACCTGCCACCTTGTTTGAAACAGGGTCTCTGTGGACACCAGGCTGGCTGACTTGCAAGCTCTCAGAGGTTCTCCTGTCCCCACCTCAGCACAGGAGTGCTAGGATTACAGGACTACACATGCACGCTACCACACCTGGCTTTATGTGGCTCTACCCACTGAACCATCTCCCAGCCTTCTAGAATCCTTTGAAATAGAAGGGCCTGAGTTACTTTCATGTACACATACAATTGCACATACAGTTCCAGCCGAGGAATTACATAAAATATACTTTAGACACATCCAAAGCATGTAAAATATACTTTAAACAAATCCAAGCTACATGCTAATCTGCTTTAGGAAGTCTTGAAGCTAAGTTGCATGTATTCATGACAGTGACCTAAACTCTAGCTTTGGTCATCTGACTCCTTCCTGACTACCTCAGTGTCCCATACCCTCTCACTAATAAGTACACCAAAGTGTTCTTCTGATTCTCCCTGGTCCTTATCCCTCCCCAGAAGGTTCTAGAAGGCAACTGCATGCAAGCCAGTGGAGGCCCACAGGGTCAAGGTTTCTGCTGCAGTCACAGCAGAGACCTATCAGCGTAAGGAGTTGGACAGATCTCACTAAAGCATCCAGGTGCACCCTGGACGTCAGGGAGAGGAGCCTGAAGAGACTTGCAGCCCGGCAATCTTGAAGACTTAACATGAAGGGCTAAGCAAGGGGCAGGGACGGTTGGGTCAAAGCAACTCCAGAGAACCCCTCATTATTCCCACCCTCTCACTTCCATGCCCCCCTGCCATGGACCCAGTTAAAAACACTTGAGTGTAAGAAGCTCTTTGGATTTTTCCACCTAACACGGTGCCGACAGCAACATGTCCACAAGGCCACCAACCACATCAGGCCTTTGCGATAGGTTGCAAAGTAAGGTTTACCGCTGGAGTGGTGGTATACACTGCTGGATGTTCTCAGAAGTTGGAACGCCAGGAATCATGAGTTTCAAGCTGGCCTGGGCTACGCAGTGACTTTAAGGCAAATTGAGAGTGCACAGTTAGGGCCAGATTAGAAAGAAAGAAAGAAAGAGAGAGAGAGAGAGAGAGAGAGAGAGAGAGAGAGAGAGGAGAGGGGGGAGGGGGAAGAGAGGGGGGAGGGGGAAGAGAGAGGGGAGGGAAGAGGAGGGGTGGGAGGGGAGGGGAGGGGAAAGAGAGAGGGAGGAAGGGAGGGAGGGAGGGAGGGAGGGAGGGAGGGAGGGAGGGAAGGGGATGGGAGGGGAGAAGAGGGAAGGGAGAAAGAAAGACATCTTTGTCCTACTCAAGGTGACTTTCAATTTTCCAAAATACTATTTTGCCTAAACTGTATTGTTCAACATGGCTTCCTCTTTCCTCTTTAATCACCTCTCCTCTCACCTTACACACACATTCATATTTTCTCTCTCTCTCTCTCTCTCTCTCTCTCTCTCTCTCTCTCCCCCCCCCCCCCATTAATTTTACCAATCTCACCTTTTATCTTCAAGCCTTCCCTTAAACATTATTTAATCGGTTGGCAGTTTTCTCTCACCCTCAGTGGGTCCCTACTCTATTCCCAGGATCCCTCGCTTGCCTTTGTTCAAGACATTCATCAGAATAACACTGTGCGGAGAATGACATTGCATCCTGTCCAACCAGCTCCAGATTAGCATGGCTTCACCAGGCAGCCTCTGCTCTGTGAGTAGACAATTCTCTGCATGGCCTCCATTCACCGAGTCCCACACCCTACTCCACCTGTGCTTCCCAAAGGCACGGTTATCAGCTCCAAGTTAATCAAGTCTTGTGTCTTGAATTCTACAGCTTTCTATACAAATAGGGAGTCCCTATGTCTTTCACCCTCCTCCAGATCTACCTCTAAGTCCATCTTTTCCACTAAAGCACTACGGACAGCATAGACACATTATTCTTTCCTTGTGGTTGGTATTTCCTTACATCTGGTTACTTATAGTTACAGCTGTCATCCTACCTTTATTAGTAGTTGGACCCACTTTCCCATGAATCTCCTCACTCATTTAGTATCCCTTGAATCAGAAAGTATTCTATAAAATGTATCTCTTGGGATCCCTAAAAGTCTACCGATGAGGCAATTACATAAGGCAGCTCTCTCTAATTACCTGGCGGTGGGGGGGGGGGGGGGACCCTTAAAGGGCCAAGACACCTGTCAAAGAGATAGAAGCTAAACGGAATTAGAAAATCGCATTACAGTACCAGCCCGCCATAGAAACACTTATTTGTATCACAAATAATTGATCTCTTATCAGAGGACCCACTAACGATCTATTACACATTACAATGCCAACACTGAAATTTTCTTATATCTCAAACACATCAGAATTTATCTCACATGGCTACAGAACACACAGCTCTTTTTTTTTTTTTAACCTTGTGACAAGTTCAGATATTTACCGAATAAAACAAAACAGAAATGACAGATCTCATTATGAAAGGGAGGCTCTGGATACCGATCACTGGTAGAGCCCTCTGCATAGCACATGGGTTCGATCCCCCCACCATAGTGGGGAAGAGAATTAAAGGTTGTTATTACACATGCACATGTACAAACACACCTATGTATAATGGACACAATGTACAAATATACAGAAGAGACCGTTGAGATGCTTGAATTCCCTTAGTAGCTTGACCTGGCCAAGGTCAAATGATAAACTTAGGACCAAGGTCTAGACTGTCTGATCTCTAGTACAGCACTCTTCTCACACGGATCCACTCACCCCAGGATCGTGACAGCTGGTGTGCTCTGCTCCCCTGTGCTAAAGCAAGCCAGGCTATGTGCTCAAGAGATCAGCACACAAGAATAAACAAATGAAAAGGAATTCTCATTCTCATTCTCTCTCTCTCTCTCTCTCTCTCTCTCTCTCTCTCTCTCTCTCTCTCTCTAGCTTGGGAGCTCATGAAAGGTTTGAAATGACACTACTTCATAAGCTTTGAGAAGTAATTGTGTTCAAAGACACTGTGAGAGCCAAGGAAAACATGACAGGGCATGACTGCACACTTCCTAAAACGCAGGGCAGACTCTAGACATAAGGAATAGGCTCCCACTTAGTCTTATTTGCTTGTTTTAAATGGTTGATGTCTTAAATGAGTTTAATTTTATCATTTTGTATGCAGGGGTGTTTTGCTTGACTGAATGGCAACGTGTCTGGAGCCTGTGGAGGCGGGAAGAGGGTGTCAGGTTCCCTGGAACTGGAGTCACAGACGGTTGTGAGGCAGTATGTGGGTATGGGAATCAAACCTGTACCTCGGGAAGAGCATCCAGTGCCTTAACCACTGAGCCATCTCTCCCTATACTGCCTTTTGAGCACTACATTATCAAAACTTACCATTTAGTTTATTTTAACCAAGAGACATGGTGTTTCAGGAAAAAAAAAATCGAAAAAGAGAGAAAATCTATTTTTAAAACATGCATAAAGCAGGAACTTGTTATTAAATATTACCTTTCACTGCTCTGTTCTTTTTTTTTTTTTTTTTTTTTTTTGGAGCTGGGGACCGAACCCAGGGCCTTGCGCTTCCTAGGTAAGCGCTCTACCACTGAGCTAAATCCCCAGCCGCTCTGTTCTTTTTTTAAAATCTTCATTTGATTTTTATCTCTCTGTGTATGTGCACATGTGTGTGGTTTCCTGCAGAGACCAGAAGAGGGCATTGGATCCCCTAGAGCTCCACAGGGTGTGGATGCTGGGAACCAAAGTTCTCTGGAATAATGGCAAACACACTCTGAGCCATCTCTCTCCAGCCCTCAGAGTCCCCCCACCCCTCCTCAAAAAATTATTTCATACTATTTTTTATACACATGAGTACTCTGTCACTGTCTTCAGACACACCAGAAGAGGGCATCAGATCCCATTACAGATGGTTGTGAGCCACCATGTGGTTGCTATGATTTGAACTCAGATCCTCTGGAAGAGCAGTCAGTGCTCTTAACCACTGAGCCATCTCTCCAGCCCCAGAGTTTCCTCCTGAATAACTGGCAAAGAGCAGGTCTTTAATAATGTTTATATTTGAAAAAATCCATCTTAAACTGGGCATAGTATTGCACACCAATGGATCCCAACAGTCAGGAAGCTAAGGTAGAAAGAACATGGGTCTGAGGCTGGCTATACAGAATTTGTCTCAAAGTAACAATCATTAAAATAATCAAGGTGCTATTCTTGAACACTATAGTGGGACCTCACTGACTGTATACTTTGTTGCTACTTGAGGCAGAAAACAATGAGTGTCTGAGTGTTGACACTTTGTATTAACTGGAAATGTGTCTAAGCCCAGAACATTTTATCTTTTATGTGTGGATGACAGGCGGGCCCTGTTTTATGAAGTAAGAGTTGGAATTTAAGTAGATTTTTAACAGAGATTTCAGCCTAGGTGGTAAGGGAGAGATAGTACATATACCCAAGGGCAGGGCTTCCTGGAAGAGTTGCCTCGTTTGGTCACATTAGTTAGTGATTTTCAAAACGTTTAGCTCTATGCATAAGAAAACAGAACAGTCTTTACATCATGACTTGGTCCTCACATATACATAATTCTCTGCAGTACCACCTAGCTAGCTATATATTCCCAAACTCTATGGTACCAGTGGAAAGTAGCCCCCTGAGCATGAATGTACACGAAGGCATGCACGCGCATGGGGGGTGAGGGTATCTGAACAAGTTTAAAGTTTAAGGATGGATGTGGATGTGGCCCTGTCCACTCCTTTGAAGAGGATACTTTAAACCTGAGAGCCTTCTTCCCATGAACCAATATGGCATCCCTTAAGATATGCAGCATACACAGGTCAGAAAGAGTGATTGGCAAAAATACCCAGGAAGAGGCAAGGCAGTGGGAACTGAGCTTCTAGACGGTAACTGCTTCCTTTCCACCCACAGGAGAAGTGCCTGTGGAAGGCCCTTGTGCTATCTGTGTGAAGCTAAACCAGGAAGTAAACTAAATGGGTATGACCTCAGCTTCTGGAGGGGGTGGGGGGTGGAGGTGGGGGGTCACATAGACAGTCTGCATTCCCACACCTATGTTCTCAGTTGGGTGGCCCTCAAATTCCAAATCCAGGCCTATTGGGCAACACAGTGCCACTCCGGGACTTTGATGGGTGAGAGAATGGTCGAGTCACTTAATGCCTGTTTTCAATAAAATACCATTTTTTCCCAATATTTAGAAGGGGGGTGGGGACCAACATATTGCTAAGCAACCATTAGCTTCCTTGTATCACTTTTGATTAACAACACTGGAGCTGAAGGGGCAGGGATGCTCCTGGGTTCCTGAGGGCGATCTACATCCATCCTTTGGTGTTTATATATCTGACTCCTGTGAACAGACATCAGCAGTCTCATCTAAGTCTATTTATCTCCTCAGAACACTTCCTCTAGGATAAGTTATCTCATCTTCCTGCACCTTTGTTATCATAAAGGGAAAAAAATGTACAGATGGGGGCAAAAGACTGAGTTTAATTTCAGGGGTTTATGGAAAGCAAAATCCGGGCGGGAGAGATGGCTCAGCGGTTAAGAGCACTGACTGCTCTTCCAGAGGTCCTGAGTCCAATTCCCGGCAACCACATGGTGGCTCCCAACCATCTGTAATGGGATCCCACGCCACTTCTGATGTGTCTAAAGACAGCTACTGTGTACTCATATATATAATTAATAAATAAATTTTTAAAAAAAAGGAAAGCAAAATCCTCATCATGGATTCTTTTTTTAAAAGATTTATTTATTTATGTTATGTATATGAGTACACCTTCACCATCTTCAGACACACCCAGAGAGGGCATCTGATCCCATTACAGATGGTTGTGAGCCACCATGTGGTTGCTGGAATTTGAACTCAGGACCTCTGGAAGAGAAGTCAGTGCTCTTAACACCACTGAGCCATCTCTCCAGCCCCTCATCATGGATTCTTCCTCGAGAAAGAATACTGCTTCCTCTCCTCTTGAGGCAAACTGATCATCTACAAACACTAAAGATCCTGGGCTCGGTGTGTTTTCTTTGGGGCTATCTCTCTCCTTCTGTACTCTTGCATTTCATCTTCTAACATGAATTACTACTGAAAGCCACCACGGCCACTTAAACGATAGGACCAATTCACAATTATGGCAAGTGAAAACTCCACAATAAAATGATACCATCAAGCTATCTAAAGAACTCCAAAGGGGGGGCTGGGGATTTGGCTCAGTGGTAGAGCGCTTACCTAGGAAGTGCAAGGCCCTGGGTTCGGTCCCCAGCTCCGAAAAAAAGAACCAAAAAAAAAAAAAAAAAAAGAACTCCAAAGGGGGCTGGAGAGATGGCTCTCAGTGGTTAAGGGCCCTGACTGCTCTTCCAGAGGTCCTGAGTTCAAATCCCAGCAACCACATAGTGGCTCACAACCATCTGTAATAAGACCTGATGCCCTTTTCTGGTGTGTCTGACAGCTACACTGCACTCATATATAATACATAAATAAATCTTTAAAAAAATAAAAAAAGAACTCCAAGCAGTTGTTTCTCTAAATCCCTCCGGAGGAGTCAACATTTCCAGGGGTATGGGGAGATGAATGAAGCTGTTATTCTCCAGTGTTTAGTGACGAGGGTCATCTCTGAGGGGCAGGGTTTGAGCATCACTCAGAGCTGAGCCGGGGTGGCGATTAAACAAGCAGAGTCCTTTTTTTTTTTTCTTTTTTTTTCTTTTTTTTTCTTTTTTTTCCGGAGCTGGGGACCGAACCCAGGGCCTTGCGCTTCCTAGGCAAGCGCTCTACCACTGAGCTAAATCCCCAACCCCCAAGCAGAGTCCTAATTACAGGGTTGACCATCATCTCACTGAGCGCTGTCTCCATAAATTCCTGACTTAAATCTTTCTTACGTGTTTGTCTTTGAGATAGGGTCTCACAGTCCAGGATGGCCTCCAGCTCAGTATGAAACTGAGGACGGGGATTGGGGATTTAGCTCAGTGGTAGAGCACTTGCCTAGCAAGCCGAAGGCCCTGGGTTCGGTCCTCTGCTCCGGAAAAGAAAAAAAAGAAAGAAAGAAAGAAACTGAGGCCAACCTTGAACTGATCCTTCCCAACCCTGTCTCTCCTGAGTGCTGGGATAGCAGGAGGGAGCCACCATGCCAGGGATGTGTGTGCCGTGTGAGCACTTTACCAATTGAGTTAAACTCCCAGCCCCTTGACTCCATGTCTTTCAGTTAAAAACGAAAACAAAACAAACAAAAAAAAACCTCAACAACGTGATGGTGGGAGAAGCCCGTGCTTACATCATCTCTGGGCAGACTGTCCCATTTGGAATCCTAACCATTTCCATACTCCACATATGTGAGCCTGGGAACCCCAGTTAACACCTCTGTGCCTTTGTTTTACCATCTGCAGAATGGGGATAAGATTGTTTCTAGCCCCACAGCCTCATGAAGGAGCAAACAACTTGCCAAGGGTAAGCTTTTGTCATGGTGTTAGGCAGATGGACCTCTGCACATGGTGGTGGCTGTCATCCTTTGGGATGTGTATGGGTAAGAAAACTGAAGTCTGTCACAGAGCCAGGAACAAAAGCTGGATCCTCTGTTGCCCTTGATGACACAAGCGCAGAGGGTCTGGCTACCTTAGATACCATGTTTACTAGGCCAGCACAGGCACTATGATTCAGAATCATAGAAATCAAAACCAGGGCAGCTCGAAGCAGTTACAGAAATTGCATTTTAATTTACGTTCGTGCACACGATTTAGATTTAATTATTTAAAAGCCAAATGTTCGATTCTTTGGAACCAAGAGGCAACTTATTTATTCTTGTGGTGCTGGCAGTTGAACCCAGAGCCTTGAAAGCAGTAGGTGTGTGTGTGTTTTAGTGCCGAGCCACACTCCCAGTCCCAAATGTTTCATTTGGGGACAGAACACTACACAGGGAAGGATAATTATCTGTGTCACGATATGTGTGAAAGAAAAGCCTTTTGTTTCACTCTTCAGAAGACAGACAAAAAGAGAAAAAAAAAAAGGCAAGTTCTAGCACATACCATGTAGCATGATTATTACCTAAAATTCCTTCTGGAAAATAAACACAAAGGGAGAGAGACCATGACGTTGACGACGTTGACGACGTTGACGATGGCTACACTAGGGTTCTTTCTCCCTTAGGTCTCAAAGTGTTCAGTAGTATATTGTAACATTTATCATTTAAAAAGTGGTATTTTTTTTTCTTCAAAGCAAAGTGTACCGAGGACTGAAAAAACGGTGTTCACAGAAGAAACACCTAGAAAACAACTAACAATAGACACCCAACCAAAAGCTGCTCTCTTTTGTTGAATCCGTCGCAGGCTTCTTCCTTCAGATTTTGCTCAAACTTTATCCCTTCAGTGATTTAGACGACTGTAATAACATCTTTCTCCTGCATCTAAAAATAGGCCACGGGTGTGTAAATTTATGAGCTGAAATGCAGAACTGGCACAGGATGTCTAAATTAGAGCATTAAATCCTTTAGTCTACTCCAGCATGGGGATATATTTGAAGCGCCTCTGTCCGCACGCTTTGTAGAAAAACACAGTTTCAATTCAACAGCTTTGTTCTTTTCATAGGTGGAGAAATGAGAAGCTGCGAACATTATTCTCAAACGTGCCAAATCCTGTCTCAAGAGATTAAGCCTGAGCAAAACTCGTCTCAACTCCAGCCCCTGCTTCTGTCTTTGGACGAAGAGAACACAGGAGAACATCAGGGCTTTTGACCTTTCCATGTTAACCCCACCTCAGCTTCCAGGTCCAGCATCTTTCCACTGGCAGCCCTGGGCTCTACAGTGACTTTGCTCCCTGCCCTGGGGACTGTCTCTCTCCCTGTATTCTTTGCTACCCCACCGCCAAGCTGGGATTCCATGAACGTCAAGGGCTGATACTTTTAGGTAAAGAAATGGTGAAGTTATCACGTCATTGCTTTAAAAGATATTGAAGAAGAAAAAGAAGAAGAAGAAGAAGAAGAAGAAGAAGAAGAAGAAGAAGAAGAAGAAGAAGAAGAAGAAGAAAAAGAAAAAGAAGAGGAGGAGGAAGAGGAGGAGGAGGGCGGTTAGAGGCTTGGGAGATGGCTCAGCAGTGAAGAACTACTCCTTCAGATGACCCAAGTTCAATTCCCAGCACCCACGTCAGACAGCTCACAACCACCTATGGCTCTGGCATCAGAATACCTGATGCTGTCTCTTACCTCTTCTAGCCTCTGTGGCCACCCCCACACATGTGGCATGTACTCACACATACACACACTAAAAACAAAAATTTTTTTAAGGCCAAAGGTTCGCATTGAACTCCATTTGTTGGACTGAACAAGATTCAAATGAGAATGGGAACACAGGATACCAGAGGGCATTGATGCAGCTCATGGGTGGCCTATTTGACCTGGACTTAGTTCTAAGCAAGATGACAGGCGAGAATGGCAGAGGACGGTAGAATCCGTTGGGGGCGAACGCGGTGGCTGGCATGTATGACTGATGATTCGTGGCAGTCAATGCGGGGAACATAGAATCATGTGACCTCCCATGTCTTCTCCACAATACCAGTTTGTCACAGATTTGCCATCAGTTGTATTTAAGGTTATCGTCATACTAGACAATTCTGTTTAACACCCAAAATCTTAAAAAAAAAAAAGAAAGAAAAAAGAAAAAAGAAAAAAGAAAAAGAAAAAGAAAAAAAAGAAAGGAAAAAAGGAAAAAGAAAGAAGGTGTGGACGTTTTCCATACTAAGTCAAATACATAAGTCAAGCTTAGCATGACCAATAAGACATACCAAGACTACACATCCAGTAATACATTCTTTCTCTGAATGGATATATTCTATAGATAATACCTATGACATCTAAGAGCTATTGTGTGTGCGCATGAGAGAGAGAGAGAGAGAGAGAGAGAGAGAGAGAGAGAGAGAGAACAAAGCCACATAGAATGCCTCACCATCACGAAAAGAAGCAAAGTTTGAAAACTTCCAAAGGGGAAACCAACAGAACATCGGCGATCAGAAGTCAGCAAGGCAATGACGGCTGCGGCTTCAAATTTAGGCTTGTTTATACGGTTAAAAATAAAGTGCAGCCACGTTATCTTCCAACGAGAAAACGTCATTATTTAATAAACGCTGATCTTACATTTTATACCAAGTTGACCTTCAGCGGTACAAAGAACAGCGACGATCTACACAGCTGATGTTCGAACCAAAAAAAGAACCCCAAAATCTGGCTGCGTGTAAAAGTTGCTGTCCTCTGTACCGAAAGATGCCTGCCGACTACCACTCTAACTCTAACTCAGAACATTTGCAGTCAAGTGTAGCTGGAAAGGTTGATAAAAACGTTTGGGGAGCCATCCATTTCTTGTGAAATCAATTACCAAACACATTATCCACTGCTTCCATTTGCTTCCAAAGCGTTCCCAAACACCCGGTTCCCAGCAGCAAGGGCTGCCGGCTGTAAAATGTTAAAAGACACTTGAGTCAGGGGACAGGCCAACAAGAGAAATGGGTGCGGTAAAGAATACAAAGAGAGGGTTGGGACAGATGCTAGGTGTTGACCCTTCGATTGTCTTCCTCATTCTCTAGTCATGCATCAAAGCATCCAAACAGTTTAATTTGTGGTCCTTAGTGTTGTGTCTTCAACTCTACATCTAAGTTTATCATGAGGATGTTTTAAAAAAAAAAAAAAAAAAAGCAACAAACAAAACCAACAACCAGCTTGGCTTGCCTCGCCTTGAATCACAGCCAGGAGGTCATCTTGCTGTGTATCAGCAACTATGTACTCGGTGCAGCTATGTGACCTGAAGTGGCAGCTGCGTGCAGAACCACCAAAATAGCAGGGGCAAGAGCTTTCTGCTGGCTCCTCCGCCCCAATCCCGCTTCCCCAACCCTTTCCTCCCACTGAGCACCATCCGACTGCAAAGCCCAGAAAGACCCAGCCCCACTCTCTGAGAATAAAGGCCGTAGGCCCACCACACCTTCCCTGTCCTCCCGGGGAGCCCGGGGTGCGAACACAGGAAGGAGGGCTCCGGGGACCTGGTAAGGACGCACGGCGTGATAGGGCACGCAGGCCGCCCGCTGCAGAGCAAGCCCCTGCCCAGCGGGGATGCACACACCCCGGGGCAATCTGGCCACCGCACCGGCACCCGCACCCGGGGTTCTAGGCTCAGCCTGGAAAGGACACGACCGGATCGGGTTGCCCCGGGTTCCAAGCACCCGGACCCTGCGCATGCACGCCTCACCTGTGCGGGCCGATCCGCACCCCGGCCTCCCTAGTGCCCGCGCCCCTCCCACGCCGTGCACCCCGAGCTCCTGGGGACCTCTCGGGGACACCCAGGCCGGTCCTAGCAGCCACTCACTTTCTGGATCCGCTTCAGCGCCATGGGGCAGGCGGCGGGGGCTGCGGCAGGTCCGCGTGTCCCGGGCTGCCGCCTCGCGGGGCTGCTCCGTGTGCGCCCGGGCGCGGTGCGCGAGTGTGCGGGCGGCGGCGCCGGGCTCTTTTGTTTCCGCCTTCGCTTGCTGGGAAGGAGCCTGCGCCCTCCCCGCCGCGCCCCGCCCGCCTGGCACACTGGGAAGTGTAGTTCCAGGCTCGGCCTCTGCCGCCCGCGCGGACGTCGTCTGGTCACCCGTGGGTGACAGCTGCGACCAGGCTGCTGCTTACTCCCTGCAGCCGCTCTGCAGAATAAGGGCCAGAATCTGCAAAAACCGGGACAGCAGGTGAGCTGTCGGCTCTTAGGAGCTGCTGTGAATCACGGGTCGCTCCTCCTCGCACAGACCCTGCAGCAGATCTTAACTTCCTTTTTAGATATTTCTGTTTCTTCTCCGCTCGCCCCCGGGAGCGTGAGGAGTCTTCGTCAATTGCACCCCACCTTATTTTTTTGAGGCAGGGTTTTCCCTTTATGTCTTTTTGTCTTCATCTCCCAAAAATGGAATTGCAGACAGCTTCCCACACAACCGACCCTTACGAGGTCTCCGGCATCCGAACTCGGGTCCTCAGGCTTGTGCAGCAAGCATTTTGCCCACTGAGGCGTCCTTCAGTCCCTTCTCAATTCCTGTGATCTCAGATTTTGCTTGTCCTTTCAACCATGTCTTCTTGGCTTGGCACCTGCAGGATGAGTTTTCGCTTTGCTCAGTCTCAGATTTCCGACGGCTTTGGTCAGTCTTAGGTTTCTGATGACTAAAGTCAATCCATTCCTTATCCGAAATGGTTTTGAGTCCCGTTTTGCTTCTCAAAACACTCACTGCCCCGGCTTCTACAGTGTCCCTGCAGCTAAATCAGCCACATCTGGGAAGTTCTCTTCTCCTGCTTTGCAGTGGTCCACAGAAGAACGACGCCACGCCCTCTGCACAAACTAGAGATGAGTTGCAGCCCAGAAAGGTCTGAGGGACTGTGCTTTGCAGAGGTCCACTCAAGCAGTCCTGCTCTGTCTGCACATCGGTCCACTTTCCTGTTCCCAGGTCCCCATCAGCTGTGGCAGGGGCCCTTTGCAGTCTTGCCTCTACTTAGCAGCGTTCTTCCGGGCGCTGTTTTTCTTACTCAGAACCAAGCCACTACCCCCACCCCCTGTGTGTGTGTGTGTGTGTGTGTGTGTGTGTGTGTGTGTGTGTGTGTGTGTTGTGAAATTATTTCCCAGGAGCTGTACACCTTGTTTTTTGAGACAGGGTCACGCACAGGGACCTGAGCCTCACCCATTGGGCTGGCCTGGCGAGGAATCTGCTGTCTTTACCTGCTCGGCGTTGATTTTACACACAAGCCTCATCATCCGTACATTTGTTCATGGGCACTGGGGATGGAACTAGGGTCCTCATGCTTGCTGATCAGCACTTTATAGGCCGTGTCTTCCCACCCATTGTTGTTGTCGTTATTGTTTTATCTCCCCTCAAAAGAAGAGTGGCGTTAACATGCAATTCATCTTTTTAGCCAGGGACCAAACCATAGATCGGCCCTTCTTGTAGCAGATCATGGAATGCCGGGTCTTATACACACTAGAATAAGAATACGGTGAACCTGGGGTTGGGGATTTAGCTCAGTGGTAGAGCGCTTGCCTAGCAAGCACAAGGCCCTGGGTTCGGTCCTCAGCTCCGGAAAAAAAAAAAACCACGGTGAACCATTTTTCATTGATCATACCCCTAGACCCAACTCAGGAGTGTTAGGAAACACTTCTGATCAAAGAGACTTCTGGAAAATACTAGCTAAGCCCTGCCTTCTACAAAGACCTATACAGAGACTAGCCGGACACTTGGGCACCCATCCTTGTGCTCCGGAACAGGAACACTACCTTTCTGCTCTTCCACATACTGTCTTTGTAAGTGGAGTCAGAGATGTGAGGTCTGGTCTCGGGCTCCTGTTGCTTTTGGTGTTGAGTTCCCAGGCTGATGGCTTTTGGATGTCATGTCGGAGGCGAGGCCATGATCACCTGCTACCGTCAAGGGAAAGCATCACTTCCCAGGAACTCATTGCCAGACAATTCTCCTTCCTGGGAGATGATTCGGTGGTTGGTACTAACCCACCCCAAAAAACACACCCTCCAGTATCTCTGTGGGTAGGAAACTTTTGTTTGAAAGTCACTGAGGGCTCAAGACATTGACATCAAGTTTTCTCTCTTCCTGGAGGTCCTATGGACTGCTCGAAGAGTCATGGATTAAGTCATCTTCTTCCCCAAAGATATGCAAAATGCCCATCACAGTTCATCACCGATTCCTTTCCAACCCTAGCTCATCTGCTGTCATTGTGCATTCTTTTTTTTTTTTTTTTTTTTTTGGTTCTTTTTTTCGGAGCTGGGGACCGAACTCAGGGCCTTGCGCTTCCTAGGTAAGCGCTCTACCACTGAGCTAAATCCCCAGCCCCGTGCATTCTTCATGGCATAGAAGGACGCCTAGTCATTTACCGGATGAACTCTACATATGCTTCTAGACAAAACTCAACAAAACACACCCCAGGAGAGTGTCCCTTATCTGTTCACCAAGGTGGGGAATAGAAAAGTAAAGAGAGAGAAAAGGAAGAGAAGAAAGGAGAGGGAAGGGTAAGGGTATTAGTCAGGCTTCCCTAAAGGAATAAATCTGGTAGAGTGGATGCACATTAAAAGGGCATTCTCTGGGCACGCCTTTAATCCCAGCACTCAGGAGGACGAGGCAGGTGGATTTCTGAGTTCAGGCCAGCCTGGTCCACAGAGTGAGTTCTAGAACAGTCAGGGTTACACAGAGAAACCCTGTATTGGAAAAAAAAAAGTGCAGGGGGAGGGCGTGAACTTGTTAGATTGGTGTATAGGATATGGTCCACGAAGTCCATTGATGGCTGTCCCACACTGGAGAGTCCAAGAGTCTGGTGGCTGCTTAGTCCACGAGGCTGGATGTCTCTGCAGTACCGAGCTGGTGCTGGAAGCCTGGAGGATTCCTAGAGAGCTGCTAATCATCAGTGTGTCTTGGAAGCCCAAAAGGAGTTGGTTGTAATCTTGGTGAAGGAACAGGATAGAGTGGTTGCCAGCAAGAATGAGGGCAAACATTGGGGTTGGGGATTTAGCTCAGTGGTAGAGCGCTTGCCTAGGAAGCGCAAGGCCCTGGGTTCGGTCCCCAGCTCCGGAAAAAAAAAGAACCAAAAAAAAAAAAAAAAAAAAAAGAATGAGGGCAAACAGAGAAAAACCTTATCCTTTTGTCAACTACTATCTGGGCTGCCACCAGCAGGTGGAGTTTGCATTTAGGGTGGGTCTTCCTGTTTCAAAAATCTGGTAAGAAAATCGCTCACTCGAGTGCCCAGCAGCTCGTATTTAATTGACTGTCCAGTCAACTTAACAACCAAGATTAACAAGATAGAAGGAAGGGGAGAGCAGGACAGGGAAGAAGGAGAGGGGAGAGAAGAGCTGATTACAGGGAAGTGATTCACACCCAACACACTTTCTGTCCCTCTGTGGATACAGGGACAGGGTGTGTGACATCCTTCCACAGAAATCAGGACAGGTCATATGCTGAGGATGCTTAATAAACCAGGACTGAGTGAAGAGAAGACACATCACCATGCTTAGACCCGGGTCCTGCTGAGAATACCTGTGGTGTCACCTTAAGCTAGTAAGTTTTAAATCGTAGTGTGCAGATCTGAATGCGTCATAGAATAGCCAGAGAGCCTTTAGAAAGGGCCAACGTCCAGGGATCCGGGAAGACTCTCAGAAGCAGAAGTTCCTTCAAACCAGTGACCCTTGACCTTTAGCATGTTTGGTACTGTGGACCACAGTTTTTTACATCCTTGCTCTGTGTTTCTAACAAACTCCCGGTGATGTTGATGCTGCCGGGTCTGGGTCACATGCTGACACTCACTACAATCGATCTTTACATTTCCAAGCATGTTCTGTGGGACAAGCAGCCTCTGCATGGTTGTGGTAGTGTGTAAATCCACTCTAAAGTCTGCCGTGGGCGCGCTCGCGATTTGCTACCGCCCCAATGTGGATTCTGGAGTGAAAGACACTCTCTCTCTCTCTCTCTCTCTCTCTCTCTCTCTCTCTCTCTCTCTCTCTCTCTCTCACACACACACACACACACACACACACACACACACACACACACACACAGACTTATTTTTTTTTTTGGTTCTTTTTTTCGGAGCTGGGGACCGAACCCAGGGCCTTGTGCTTCCTAGGTAAGCGCTCTACCACTGAGCTAAATCCCCAGCCCCGACTTATTTTTAATATGCCCTAAGCAGCTCAACGGCCAGGCTACTCCAAAACTTCCACATTGCTAACGCCTCCCCTTTGATACTCCGGAATTATTACTTACTAAAATCTATATTCCATCTCTACTACCTCAGTCCCAGTCAGGGAGAGCCCCTTGGGGCTCTCTTCCCTGGCTCTTATATTGTCACTCTGTCTTCTGCAGCTCTCCTGTCTGATCCTCCTGCTTCTCTGGCATGGCAGTACTAAAGCCTTCTTCTCTGGGTTCCCTTGCCCAGGGAACTCTAAAGTCCCGCCTCTGTCTCCCTGCCCAGCCATTGGTTGGCAGCAACTTTTATTTACCAATCAGAGCCAACTGGGGGCGGGGACTCACAGTGTCTTTCATACAGACATGCAAATTCCCATATAGTTTAGCGACCCAATTAGCATAATATAAGCAATAAACCATCCGCAACACTGTGTCCCTAGAGGACTTCTTTGGAAGGGACAAGCGTCTTGAACATTACTGCAGACATGCGTCTGACCGCGCAGTTGAGTAGGATCCTAGTTACCTTTCTCATTGATAAATGCAGTGGTAAATGCATAAGGAAGGGAAGGCTGATTGTGGCTCACAGTTTGTGCAAGGTTATTTTGGATGGGTGTCATGGACGCAGGAGAGGGCGACTGGCTTAATTGCATCCACAGTCAAGAAGCAGAGAGAGCTTGGCTTCCTCCTTGTTATTCCGTCCAAGCCCCAGCCCATACGATGCACCTCCACACTCTGAATGGATCTTCCCTCCTTGGCTAAAGCTTTCAAGAAGCAACCTCATAGATACACCTCAGTGGTGTGCTCCCGTGATGATTCCATATATAGTTGACAATGATTCGGAAGTGATGGCTCGGTGGGTAGAGTCTTTGCCGTGTAAGCGCGAGGCCCTGGGTGCAATTCACAGCTCCAAATAAGCCAGGCATGGTTCAGCATAATTCCGGGGATGGCTCAGTGGGTTTAAGTCTACTGATTAGAGTCCGGTGCTGGGAAGTAGAGACAGCCATATCAGGAGTTCAAGGTCACCTCATCCTTGGATACATAGTGAACTCAAAGTTATAACTGTTTCCAAAACAACAACAACAAAACCCAACAACAACAAAGGCTTTAACTTAAGGACAGCATCCAAGGACATCTTACTGCTTGAGCCATGGCCTATGAAGAGTCATTATTTGAGAATTTGTCAGAAATGTAGGCTCTTAGGACCTAGATCTGACCTTCCAAGTCATGCTAAGCACACAGAGTCTGTCCAACACCAACTGCCCCCTCCCCCAATTACCCACACACACACATACACACAAACAGAAGGAGAGAGGAGAGAGAGAGAGAGAGAGAGAGAGAGAGAGAGAGAGAGAGAGAGAGAGAGAGACTAGTTTAATGAACTATCCTTTTTTGAAGGTATTGAGTATTGGCAAGGTAGAAGAGACTGTCTCACACACACACACACATACACACACACATATATCGATGATAAGAGTTTGAAATGGTGGAGTTCCTCTAAATGCTAAACACGGGAGTTACCAAAGATTAGTCAAGATGGCCAACCACATAAAGACTCGTCCATGAGTATTCAGTCTGACTTTTTTTTTATAACGAAAATGTATGAACAGGGTTGGAGAGATGGTTCAGCGGTTAAGTGCACTGTCTGCTCTTCCAGAGGTCCTGAGTTCAATTCCCAGCAACCACAGGGGGGCTCACAACCATCTGTAATAGGATCCGATGCACTCTTCTGGTGTATTTGAAGACAGCGACAGTGTACTCACATACATAAAATAAATAAATCTTAACTTAAAAAAAGAAAATGTATAAACAAAAAAAATCCATTCACTGCCAAATAGAAACAAGATCTTTGGCCGGCTGTCGTGGTGAATATTAGTCTGCTATAACATGGAATAAATGTCCCAATGTGCCAGTGAGGAGTCCAGTCGCAGAAAAATTACATGCTGTGTGATCCTGTTTATGTGAAGTGTCCAAATGGGCCGAAAAGTAGATTAGAGGTTGTCAAGGTTCTGGGGGAAGGGCTGGACGTGCTTAGAAGGGATTGGGGATGGGACTTGTCTGGAGATAATGAAATCATTCTAAAATTAGATTATGGCTATTGTTACAGCACTCTAAATATGCTTAAAATCGGGGAATTGCATGCTTGAGCTCCGGGATGCGTAATTACATCCTACCAGAACTGATACAAGGAAGGATGTTCTAGGCACCATGCTCAGACTTGAATCTTTACGTGTCATTATGGCCATTCTGTTTCCTAGACTCTTCCAGGGCCAGCCCTACCTCAAAGAATATGCTTTCGTATTTTCATCTAAGCAGGAAAAGAACTAAGAGTCCACAATCCCCTATTTCAACAAGCATCTGTAGAGCAAGACGATCCCTGACTGGGAACTCTGTAGTCATATTTGAACAACCCCAGTTGAACCTGAGAGTCTGAGGGACGGGGGAGGGGCACCGGCACTTGCAGGGCTGGAGGCCAGCCCAGGCATAGGGAGCCCCCAGCAGCTCAGCTAAGCATGGTCCAATGGCCTCGGTTCCCTGGGGCCTGACTTAGGCAGCCCCAGAACAGAGTGAATGCCGGGTCTTTATGTGAGTGCTTTTCTGTGTCTTTGCCCCCCTAGTGCCGGGGCCACCCCAGCTCCCACTCAGGTTCTAATGCTTGTTAGACTGAGCCATCTCTCCATCCCTGGATGCGGGATCTTGATGGAGAAATGTCATGGTTCAGAAACTGAATGGAGGAGATTAAACCATAGAGAGAAACCTTCGGGGAGGATTGCTGATTGTGTGGAAGAGATAACCAAAAAGGACCCTGAAACCAGGTAGGGGGTACCCGCCACCATATATCTACTTAATGGAGCCAGTGGCAGGTGGGCAATTTTCAAGGACCTTGAAGGAAATGGCGTGCTGACTGAATCAGACATCCTAGAGACTGTAGTGATCAGGAGGATGTCAGCCTGTAATCCAGACTGTACAGCCAGGGCTAGGGCAGGCAAGCGGAGAGAGGCTGAGCTGCCCAGACTGAAACCAACGTGACTCTCTCTCTGAAACAGAAGTCACCTGCTTTGTGGTTTTATATATATATATATATATATATATATAAAGTCTCTTCCTTTACAAATGCCTGAACGGCTTCGCGTGTCCTCCCAGAGGCTGTGCTACCCAACAGTTGCCGCCGCCTCCCCCCACCCCCACCCCCCACACCCCCGCCCCATGGGTTGTTGGGAGCTCTCAATTGTCCTGAGACAGCTCTTAGCTTCTAGGCCACCCAGGCCTTCTTATACAACACAGCCTTTTCCTGCTTGTGGTTTAGAGGTCCCACAGCAGTAAAACCAGAATCCCCAGGAGGCGGGGCTTTAGCCGGAGAGCTGGGAATGGCTGGCAACAGGTGTTTGGCTCCCACACATACAAGCGTCACTCACTCATCGTTCTTAGGCGCCCAGCAGCTGTCTGGGGTGTTGGCTCTCAATCCCACACTGTCAGCTGCAGGCCAGAAGACTTTGGGGTTACATCCTTGGGTAGGGGCCCTCTGCTGTCTATAGGCCCAGTGTTGACTGAGGCCCTGTTTGAACAGCAGAAAGCATCTACCGGAGCGAACTGGAACCTTCTCAGGGGCAACGAGCTTCCTCCTGACGTGCTTCTGCTCTGTGTTCCTTACAGTCTCTCAAGGCTGCTCCCGATTGTGGCCACTTCTTTCCTTTCTAATGTTAAGAAACAATAACAAACCAAACAAACACCCCTCGCAAATAAATAGTATTGAGCACTGAATAGCCAGCAAATGCATGCTTACATATTTTTGTCGTCTTTTGTTTCTTTTTTGTTTTTATATATTTATGGGTATTTTTTAAACTGATGAAGTCTAAAAGGGAACAATCTATCTGTTCTCTTAACTGTAATTCATTGTAAGAAAGTTGCCATGAGCCAGGTGTGGTGGTGCACACCTGTGAGCTGAACCTGACAGAGGCAAAGGCAAGAGAACCAGGAGTTCCAGGCTGCCCTCTACTGCATAGGAAGGGTAACCTCGGCTAGGTGAGTCCCTGTCTCAAAAATGAACAAAGAGAGGAAGGGAGGGGGAGGAGAAGGGAGAGGAGAAGGAAGAGGGAAAGGGGGATCCGTTCTAAGTAGCCCTTCTCAAACAGAGCCAGGGTCTCACCCATCTTAGGCACAGCATCCAGCAGACAGGCTCCTGGCCGTCCACTCTGAAGCAGGGAGTACGTTCAGACAGAGCTGTGGGGCTCTGGTGTCTGGGGCTCTTCACGGAGAGCTAAGTGCGTGGGTTCGGCCAAAGGGAGAGAGAACTCGGGTAGGGAGGGAGGACTGCTTCGGTTGCCTCCGCTGCTGGTCCTGCTCCACCTCCGTTTCTGACGCTACCGCTACCGGTTCAGTTGCTCAGGCTGAGCCAGCAGGAGACTGACTAAAGGGCGGGCGGGCGAGGGGTGCAGGGGAGCTTCTGGCGGCGATTTCAGGAGAGCAGATCTCTTCCCCAAGCGGCAGTGTTACAGGTCTTATGACAGAAACCCTCAGACAATGGAATGCTTCCTGCACACCTTTAATTCTGAACACGACTCAAATACAGTTTTTGGACGGGTCAGTGTCTGACAGCAGACACTTCCTATTAGTTTGGCCTGAGAGCTTGGGAAGACCTCATCTACATATTCGGGGGTCTGGTCCTGTTTCTATGACTGATCTGTCTTGAGCCTAAGTGTGGTCACCGTCCTCACATGTGGAGGAGGGGCTTGGGACATTGCTCCATGTGACTGGTCTGTCTCAAACCTCTCTACAGGGGTTTGTGGGGGGCTGCAGCTAGTGAGGCCTTGATCTAGGAGGCTAGGGATGCACCTGCCGTTCCTATTTGGGTTTCCGGGGATTCGACCTGTCTCAACCGGGAATCAGGGTACCTTTCACAGCTCACCACCCCACACAGAGCCAGGATGTGAAGACCTGAACTTCCAACTGGGTGGTAAAGATGGAGAAATCCTGAGGTACAGCTCTCTTGCTCTCAACTGCCATCAGAACCGTTGGAGGCACTGGGGTTAGCATTCCCTATTGTCTGGTAGTGAGAGGCAGTAACTTAGCTCACCCAGCAGTGTGGAGAGTCTGACACTTTTGCAAAAGACATTGTCAGGAAGCTTGGATTTGCAGCAGGAGGGGAGTTGGGGGTAGGGGAGAGTGGGGGTTTAGAGAGGATGGCTTCTGGGTTCTGCCAGTAAAGTCTTGCCTCACAAGCATGAGGTCCTGAGTTTAACCTGCAAAAGTCACCTAAAAAGGCTGGGTGTGGTGGTACATGCTTATAATCTCAGCACTGGGGAGCAGATCCCTGGGGCTTGCTGGCCAGTTAGCCTAACCTACTTAGAGTTCTAGGCCAGCAAAAGACTGTTGAGAAATAAGGTGTCTAGGGAGTGTAGGAGACCTGAGGTTTGACTTTTGGCTTCTATACACATGTAAACACACACAGACACACACACAGACACACACACAGACACACACACACACACACAGAGAGAGAGAGAGAGAGAGAGAGAGAGAGAGAGAGAGAGAGAGAGAGGTGTGAAGCACTTCTAATACTTAAATTTGGAAACTGCTAACTTGGCCCACAGTTTTTGTCAGAAGGAATCTTTTTTTCAATTCTACTAATAATTTCTCCAGTACCTAAGAAGCCTTGTGACTGCCACAGGAGTTTTATTTCTTCTTTGGTGTGGATCTTCGTGTTGGGCTATGGTATAAATCCTCCCACCAGAGACTTTCAACCTGACTCTAACACTGGGTCACTCTGAGACCGTTTCCTCTGTAGGATCATCGCGCACAGCTGTCCAATAAATCGTCTTTTGTTGCTGTCGTTGATTAATCCGCTCTAATCGCCCAGATGCAGCAACACCAAATTCTTCTCTACCTGCCCCAATATTCTGATTTCCCAAATGAAAGACGAATGCGTGCACGTCAGCACGTGCGCGCGTGTGCACACGCGCACACAAATCCACCCACCCACACACATGAGTCTTATATTTAATACGCCTTAAACAGGTCAGTGGCCAGGCACTTCCAAACCTCCCCATGTCTAACACACTCTCCCCTGCGATATTCCTGAATTACTTACTAAAACCTATATTCCACCTTGGGCGCCCCTAACCCAGGCCTGCAGCCCTCCTGGGCCAAGATCCCCAACTCGTACATGTTAGATGTCTCTCTGTCCTGCCTTTCTCAGGCCTGATATTTCTGCTTTCCTGGCATGGCCGTTCTAAATCTTCCTTCTTCTTCCAGTCCCTTTGCCCACGAATCCTAAAGTCTCGCCTCTGTCTCCCTACCCAACCATTGGCCACCAGCAACTTTATTTACCAATCAGAACCAACTGGGGGCGGGTCCCTCAGCATCAATACAAGCGTTAAGCCAAAACCACAACACCTTTGGTGCCATGAATTATTTCACCTCGTTGATCATTCTTAGAGCTTAATACAGGACAGTATTTTGCAATGTACGGAGAGAGGGATATCGGTAATCTCAGCCCCACTATAAGCTGTAATAAACGTGTTCATTTTGTGAGAGTCGTTGAATAAGTCTACACCACACAACCCACTAACAAACAAACAAACCCACTTCCAAGAACCCTGAGACACAGCTGGCTGTATTTGCTGCAAAGCCGAGCAGGATCTAATTACAGGCAATAGACACAGAACTGACTTTGTCATCAACTTGAAGAGAGACTCTAGAAGCCACTGGCCTACCAGGACCTTCACAAACAGGCAGGGAGGCGGGGTGTGCTTCTCTGTGCCAAAGGGACACAGGTGGTTAGACCTAGCCAGGGAAAATATACTCCAAAATATAGACCCTGGTGTCATCCTTTAAAGTATTTAATGTGTTTATTTTGCGAGCACGAGTGTATGTGCACTTGTGTGCACATGACATGGTTCTATGATGCATGAGTGGATCTCAGAGGACAAGTTTTGGGAGTGGGTTCCCTCCCTCCATCATGTGGCTTCTGGGGACAACATTCCGGTCTTCAGGCATAGCAGGCGACACTTTTTGGAGAGGGCAACAGGTGGTTGTGGTTGCTGGGAATTGCACTCAGGACCTCTGGAGGAGCAGTCAGTGCTCTTAACCTCTGAGCCATCTCTCCAGCCCCAGGAGATGTATTTACCTAACTGTTGTGCTTCCCGGTATCATCTTGCTGACCCTCAGGGAGCTTACTTTGTTTCTGCTGTCTGGATCTTTACTCCCAATATCCTTGTTCTTCCCTTCTCTCTCCCTGCGCATCCTCTACAACCAAGCTTTCAGTCACCTCCCCTCAACCCTCCGGACAACAGAGGCATCATCTTTCAGAGGCTCCCGAGCCCCTGGATCCTCGCGGTTTTGGATCTGGGTGGCTGTAACGCAGGCGCAAGAGGCTCGATTCCCCGGGTTTAGAGCTTTAAGTAGAACTCAGCTACAACCGGGATCACACGCTGTGGAATGGGACTGCAGATGGGCCACGGTGGGCAAGTGCCTGCCAACTCGGGACCGCTCACTGCAGAGAGCTGAAGGGTAACAGACAGTACTAAAAGAAAAAAAAATGGCCGACACTCTAATCTTTCAAAATATGTCAGAAATTAAAAACACTCCACAGTGTCCTCTGTGACTCTCTGTGGGTTTTATATCTTTATGTGGGTATAGTATATATGTAAAATCCACCCAAAAGTAAGAGAGATATATACTCAGTGTTTATACTTAAGTGTTTTTTTTAACCTTCCACGTTTAATTTTTAAAAAAAATGCACTCACTGCTTTTATTCATTTGTTTGTTGGTAGTGGAGTTGTTTTTTTTTTTTTGTTGTTGTTGTTTTTGTTTCTCTAGCATTAATATATAGAGAGGTGTAAACCTGGAATGCTTTCACCGACTGGATTTTAATGATACATGTAGAAGTTTTTTTTTTTAATTAAAAAAATGTATTAGAAGAACCTAAGGGAACTGCTTTTTCTTTTTAAAGATTTATTTATTCATTTATTATATATAAGTACACTGTAGCTGTCTTCAGATACACCAGAAGAGGGCATCGGATCTCTTTACAGATGGTTGTGAGCCACCATGTGGTTGCTGGGAATTGAACTCAGGACCTCTGGAAGAGCAGTCGGGTGCTCTTAACCACTGAGCCATCTCTCCAGCCGAGGGAGCTGCTTTAAGGTACTGAAACAACTGATTTTTTTTTTTTTTTGGTTCTTTTTTTCGGAGCTGGGGACCGAACCCAGGGCCTTGCGCTTCCTAGGTAAGTGCTCTACCACTGAGCTAAATCCCCAGCCCACAACTGATTTTTTTTTTTTGTTGTTGTTCTCTTAATCTGTTTTTTTTGAGATTTTTTAATTTACATTTCAAATGTTATCCCCTTTCCTGTTTTAGGTCCATAAACTCCCTATCCCATCCCCTCTCCCACTTCTTCTATGAGGGTGGTCCCCCATCCATCCACCCACCCCTTCCTGCCTTCCTGCCCTGACATTCCCCTGCACTGGGGGGTCCAGCCTTGGGAGGACTAAGGGATTCTCCTCCCATTGGTGCCCAACAAGGGCATCCTCTGCTACATATGCAGCTGGAGCCATGGGTCTGTCCATGTGTACACTTTGGATGTTGGTTTTGTCCCTGGGAGCTGTGGTTGTTGGTATTGTTGTTCTTTTTTTTTTTTTTAAAGATTTATTAATTTATTATATATAAGTACACTGTAGCTGTCTTCAGATACACCAGAAGAGGGCATCAGATCTCTTTACAGATGGTTGTGAGCCACCATGTGGTTGCTGGGAATTGAACTCAGGACCTCTGGAAGAGCAGTCGGGTGCTCTTAACCGCTGAGCCATCTCTCCAGCCCGGTATTGTTGTTCTTATGGGGTTACAAACCCCCTCAGCTCCTTCAGTCCTTTCTTTAACTCCTCCAATGGATTCCTGTTCTCGGTTCAATGGTTGGCTGTGAGCATCAGCCTTTGTATTGAGACAACTGATTTTTAATCCTTTGCAAAGCTTGCTAGATGTTTTCCATTGACCATTTTTTAATTTCACTTGAGTCATTATTAAAATTGTGTCCTGATAAGACATAAAAGGCATACAATTGCATAGAGAAGTTGTGTCTGTTATAGAAGAGTGGAAATCTGAAACTAAATCATTCTTAGAATTTCTTTTTCAGGTTTAGAAATGTTTGGGGCTGGAGATTTAGCTCAGTGGTAGAGCGCTTACCTAGGAAGCACAAGGCCCTGGGTTTGGTCCCCAGCTCCGAAAAAAAGAACCAAAAAAAAAAAAAAAAAAAAGAAAAAGAAAAAGAAAAAAAAGAAATGTTTAAAGTCGGGGCTGGGGATTTAGCTCAGTGGTAGAGCACTTACCTAGGAAGCGCAAGGCCCTGGGTTTGGTCCCCAGCTCCGAAAAAAAGAACCAAAAAAAAAAAAAAAAAAAAAAAAAGAAATGTTTAAAGTCGGGTTGGGGATTTAGCTCAGCGGTAGAGCGCTTGCCTAGCAGGCGTAAGGCCCTGGGTTCGATCCCCAGCTCCGAAAAAAAGAAAAAAGAAAAAAAAAAAAAGAAATGTTTAAAGTCTTTGGAATAATAGGTTGACAGGAAGTTTTTTGTGATTTATTAAGGGAAAGCTCCTTTTGAATAGAGCTCTATGGCTTATGGTAGAAAAATGGAACGGTATACTAATATGAAAAGTAAGAGAGCTACGTATGGTTATACTTAATGATTTTTAACCTTCCAAGTTTTTATCAATGTATATTTCATGTTTCTGAGAGTGTGTGGGAGCTCAGTTAGGTTAAGAAGATACATTTTACCAATTCTGGTGACGTAGGCTTAAATCCAGAGCCCGGGATGCCAGGGCAAGGAAGTCAAACCCTCAAGCATAACCTGGTATTCCCTAAGACCTCGTCTCTAAAGGTGAAAATAAAATATAAAAAACACAGGAAGGAAACCCAGAGAGTAGGAAGCTTCTAATTAGCACATTTTCCTGCTAATCTTCGACCAGCTTTGTGCTGGATTTTACCCCGGAGGCTTTCCAGTTGTGTGGACGGCAAGACGCAATGTTTTTTGTTTTTTCTTTTTAAAGATTTATTTATTTATTATATGTAAGTACACTGTAGCTGTTTTCAGACACACCAGAAGAAGGCACCAGACCGCATTATAGATGGTTGTGAGCCACCATGTGGTTGCTGGGATTTGAACTCAGGACCTCTGGAAGAACAGCCAGTGCTTTTAGCCGCTGAGCCCTCTCTCCAGCCCAAGACACAATGGTTTTGACGGTTGAGAGCAGGATGCTGTGAGCTGAGTCTCTGACTGTTCTGCACTTTGCTCTGTAGTCCAGGCTGGCCTTGAACTCACAAAGATCTGCTCGCCTCTGTCTCCCAAGGGCTGGAATAAAAGGCATGAGTCGCCATGGTCCAGCACGAATAAATTCTTGGGACAGATTCTCGGATGTGGAATTTCTAGGCCAAAAGGTTTACAAATTTTAGAGTTTTAGAGGTAGTGTCGTGAAATCCTTCATAAAGATTGCTGCATCTCCTTTTTGAAATCTCAACTGAAATGTCGTTATTTTCTTGTAAAAATGAGAGGTGGATCTGTTAGAGCTTTGAACTGCCCCTGCAGACTCTCCCAAGGCAACCTTCCATGGCTCTCAGTTCTGAGAGCATATACCAAGGAAGCAAATGGGTACTGGAGTGGGGGTGGGGTAGAGGTGGGTGTCCTGTTTCTTCCTTTGGTTCCTCTGAAAGCTGGGAGTTTTGACGTTTTGTTGTTATTTTTAAGATTTATGTCTTCAGACCACACCAGAAGAGGGCATCAGATCCCATTACAGATGGTCATGAGCCACCATGTGGATGCCGGGCTTGAACTCAGGACCTCTGGAAGAACAGACTATTCTCTTAACCGCTGAGCCATCTCTCCAGCCTCCGGGGATACGGTCTTGCCTATGCTTTTCTTTTCTTTTCTTTTTTTTTTTTTTTTTTGGTTCTTTTTTTCGGAGCTGGGGACCGAACCCAGGGCCTTGCGCTTCCTAGGTAAGCGCTCTACCACTGAGCTAAATCCCCAGCCCCTTGCCTATGCTTTTCTTAAACTGGGCTGGGAACCCAGCAGCAGTGGTCTAACTTCTAGTAAACATTTGAGACGGTGGCTGCACTGTTTGTAGGAGGGAACAGAACTCTGGTGGAGCAGAAAGGGTGTGGGGTTTGGACATCATGGTGGAACGGGAGGAAGCTTACAGTGAGAGGGGTGGCTTAGAGGAATCCCACCATTGAAGAAGCTCATCACCACCACTTTCCTGTCATTCTCTCTCAGCGGGTTCATCGCACCAGGACTGACGCTGTCTCCACATCCTTCGCTCACTGGAAAGCTTCAGCTTACACTTCTCCATGTGGCGCAGGCCAAGGCATCTGCGTTCTCGCCGGTCCTCTTCATACCCTTTGACCCATTTTCCGTTAGCGGGAGACACAGAAGGTGGCGCACCTCTTGGATGCGGGAGATTTGCTTTGCTGAAATGAAGCACTCAGATCTTTCTATTATATCATGTCTTCTGAGCTTAAAAAGAAAAAAAGAAATCTCCTAAAACAGTCAGGAGAAATGCCTGACAAAGGCAGAAGCCTAGAAGCTTCCTGAAGCCATTGATCAAAAGTAGGAAAGTATGTCACAGATCACATGGTCTCAGACTGAAACTGACGAGAGACTGCCTAGACGCTAGTGCAGGGAAGACTATCTGAAGGGAGAAGGGCAAGATTCTTACCCTCCTCCTTCTCAGAATGAGCCTGCTTGCTACTCTTGTAGCATTGCCCTCTAGTCTGTGATTATTATTAAGGGTTGTATAAGATAAATATAACTTTCCCCTTATTTACTGGCTTTTAAAAAAAAGAATTATTTATTTACTTCATGTATATCTGCACTGTCTCTGTCTTCAGACACACCAGAAGAGGGGACCAGATCCTATCACAGATGGTTGGGAGCCACCATGTGGCTGCTGGGAACTGAACTCAGGACCTCTGGAAGAGCAGTCAGTGCTCTTAACCACTGAGCCATCTCTCTAGCATTATATTCTTGAAGGATCTTGTTGGTGAGGTCCATGTTATAAGGAGCCAAGGAAGACCTTGAGCTACACAACCAACCAGGAAGTGTGAACAACAAGCCACAGGCCAGGCCCTGGGGTGTGAAGCGAATTCTCCCATAAACAGTCTTGATGGGAAACCACGATCAGACCGACATCTTGATTCCTGAGGTACCCTAGGACGATGCCGTGCTAGATGCTTGGCTGATGAAAATGATGTCCTCACGAGTAAGAATATTCAATGCTGCTATAATTTGGGCAATACCGATGTACAACAATAAGTTGCTGGTATGGCGGTCCAAGCCTGTCACCCCAGAGCTCAGGGGGTGTAGACAGGAGGGTGCTGTAGACTCAACTACTCAGTGAATTCAAGAACATCCTAAAAACTGTGTCAGAAAAACAAAAGCTTGGTTGCAACTCACTGGCAAGATGTTTTCCCAGAATGCCCGGGGTGGGGGTGGGGTGGGGTAGGGTGGGGTGGGGGTGGGAGTGGGGGTGGGGTGGGGGGCGGGATTCAAATCCCCACCACCAGTCAACGCTAAAGGAACTCCTCCATTGGCAATGTCTGCGGTACAAACAAGAGAACCTGAGCTCAGATCCCTGGGTGTGGTAGTGGGTGGCTGAACCCCTTAGCACAGAGGAGGCAGACACGGGTTGCATCCATGGAGCTCGCTAGCCAGTCAGATGAGCCAGCTGGTGAGCTCTGGGTATGCTGCCTCTAATCAAACAAAACTAAGGTAGGTGGACTGGTGCTGGAGGGATGGCTCAATGGTTAAGACCCGGCTCTTCCAGAGAACCCAGTTAGAACTCCCTGCACCCTCATGGCGGCTCACAACTATCTGTAATTCCAGTTAGTCCCGGGAGATTGGACACTCTGCTGTGGCTTCATCAGCTACCGGGCACACACATGGTTCACAGGCATACATGCCAGCAAGTACCCATACACATATAAATAATAACTTTAAAAACCACATATCAATAAAAATAACTAAGTAGAGACAATAAAGGAAGACACCTGTTGTCAGTCTTCGATTTCACAGGAATGCTTGTGCACCTGCACACATACATGTGCCTATATATATACACGAGAACTTAAAAACAGAACCTAAAGCAAACAGTCCCCTTCCAACTCTCTGTTTTCCATCCCCCTCGATGGTGTTGATGTCTTTTTTTTTTTTTGTTGTTTTGTTTTTTTGTGTTTTTGTTTTTTTTTAAGATAAAGAGAGGGGAGGAATATGTTTTGGTGGAGGTGTGGGGAAGGGGGTGCATCTGCGGGCCCATGCTGAGGCATCCCTTCCCCTGAGGGACCAGCCACAAAAGAGGAGAGGGGGAGGAGAGGAGAGGGGAGGGGAGAGGAGAGGAGAGGGGAGGAGAGGAGAGGAGGAGTAGAGGACCTCCATCAGCACATGTTGAGAGAAGAGGGAAGGGAATGGGGAGAAAGGGGGAAGGGGCGAGAGGACAGAGCAGGAACAGGAGCAGGCAGGGAAGAGCTAGAGAGCAGAGGGGGCAAGCAGCCTCTTATAGTGAGTCAGGCACACCTGAGCGTTGCCAGGTAACTGTGGGGCGGAGCTTAGACAAAATGCTAACAGCAGGTTTCTTCCCTTTGCTGTGTTTGCTCTTAGCTCCCATCTCACTAGTTCGCCTCACCCTCAGCGGAAGATGCTTTCTTTCCTCCGGCATTCGTCTTTGTCTAGCAATGAGTGAAAAAAGAAACTCTAAGAAGTTCAATTTTTGGGGTTGGGGATTTAGCTCAGTGGTAGAGCGCTTGCCTAGGAAGCGCAAGGCCCTGGGTTCGGTCCCCAGCTCTGAAAAAAAGAACCAAAAAAAAAAAAAAAGTTCAATTTTTGGAGTCAGAGAGAATTGAATTCAGCTCCCAATCAGCTCCGAAGCAGCTGGGGAAACTAGATGCGTTACTTAACTTCTCCGAAGTTCACTTGTTTGGTGGGTATAGAAGGACTGCGTCCTGGATTGAGCTGGGTCAGAGCTAACAGCAATGCCAGCACTGCAAACTCCTGTGGAAGTAACCTCAAAGAAAGCTAACCTTTCACTGTGAAATTTAGCTTCCGGACTGCACAGCTCCACCTACAGGATAATGCCTGCCTGTCTTCTTGTTCACAGCTCCTCCGATTTCACAGCCTTAGGGATCAAAGAAAAGTCACAAGGAAAGATGTGTCCTACCATGTCTTGTCTTCTAGAACTCAACTGTGCAGTTCACAGTTGCAGGATTTCCTTCTCTTAGCCGCCAGATCTCCACAGCAAACTTTGGGCATTAGCTCACGGTGAGGGTGGAGGCTTGGCTCAGCGAGAATCTGAGTGGAGGCATCATGTGTCATAATCTTATATATAGAAACACCAAAGATGCCACTTAAAAGCCATTAGAACTGACAGCTGAGTATAGAAAGTAGCCAGGTATAAAATCACACCCCACTACAGCAGTGGTTTTGCCAGTATTCCCGTGTAATAGTGAATTATCTGAAAAAAGAATCAAGAATGCAAACCTCTTACCGTAGGCACAAGGAAAACAAGTGCCTGGGAATATATTTAACCAAAGAAGTGAGACGTTTCATGCAGACATACACAGATGTATACACCTACAAACATTCACACTTACATACACGTATATATATATACAAATATGTATATACATATACACATACTTGCACACACATACATACATACAGAGACATGCACACTCACATATACATACATATATATGCAAATATCTATATACATATACACATATATACATACATGCACATACATACACACAGAGACATACACACCCATATATACATATACTATATGTATATATAAGCAAATATGCAAATACATACATGCACATACATACACACAGAGACATACCCACATATACATATACTATATGTATATATAAGCAAATATGTATATATACACATACATAACACATATATGCACACACATATACACACACACATAGACCTATACAAACATACACACACACATCCATACACATACACACCAATTGAAAGACATTTTGTTTTGTAGAATTAATCATATTAAAATGTTCCCTGAGCTGCAGATTTGGCGAGATAAATTCTCCACAGAAGTAGGAATAACAGTTGTAATCTTTATGGGGATAAAAGCCAGTCACATGACTCATGACAGAGTGGACGGCGTTAGAATCCCGTCCTGAGAACATGTTACAAAGTCATAGCAATCATAACAGAGTAGTATCACAATAAAAAAAGACCCAGATTAGTGGGGCAGAAGAGAAGACAAGGACATGTTCTCTTCTACAACGGAGAGCATTTCCTTTTTTCTTTTTTTGAGACAGGCTCTCACGTAACTCAGAGTGAGTTTGAACTCACTCTGTAGCCGAGGCTAGCCTTGAACACCTGCTCCTCCTGCCTCTGCCTCCCAAGTGTTGTGGGTGTCACCGTACCTGAGTGTCAGCTGATTTTTGGTGAAGGTGCTAAGGGACTCACGCTGGGGAAAGGACAGCTTTCTTCGTTTAGGTTTAGGAATGTGTATGTTCTCTGGGTTTATAATTCAGTTCCCTACTGTGTTGCTTCAATGGTTCTGTTTTCCTCTGATAAAGGATGGTTCGCATCGCTCCTTCCTGTTTTGAAAGTATTCATTTTACAACAAAGACTTTATTGTGTAAGTATGTGTAAATGTTTTGCTAACATTTAATAATTATTCACAATAATGGGTTTCATTATGGTGATATATGGCAAATATATATAGGACAAATATATATGCAAATACATATGCAAATACATATATGGCATATATGCACAAATACACACACACATATATATATATATATATATACATATTCCCGACTCTGGTCTCCTTCCTCCTGCCAGCCTTCTTTCTGTCCCTAACTAGTCCCCCCTCTACTCTCATCTCATCCTTTCTTCACCTTCTCACCACTCAGTGAGTTGCACTGTTTCCAGGACTTGGGTCAGGAACATCGCCCTCTCCCAGCAACACTGACTGCCCCCAGAGCCTCCGGGAGGGTGAGCCTTGGGAATCCCTTGCCAATACTAGGTTTTACTATAGTATCACTCTTTTTTTTTTTTTTTTTGGTTCTTTTTTTCGGAGCTGGGGACCGAACCCAGGGCCTTGCGCTTCCTAGGCAAGCACTCTAACCACTGAGCTAAATCCCCAGCCCCTATAGTATCACTCTTACTGGTCAGCCACACTGTCTTCCTCTGTACCTCTCTCCTGTGGCTGGATGGACCCTTTTCTCCCCACAAATAGCCCCTCCTCTGTTTTGTCATAGAGGTATGTAGACGTAAATCTAGATATAAAAATGATGAACTTTCCTTTTTTTAAAAAAATTTTTTATTCCCCTCCCCCTCCTTTCTCTTTTTTAAAAGACTTATTTATTTATATGAGTACACTGTCACTGTCTTCAGACACACCAGAAGAGGGCATCGGATCCCACTACAGATGGTTGTGAACCACCATGTGGTTGCTGGGAGTTGAACTCAGGACCTCTGGAAGAGCAGTCAGTGCTCTTAACCGCTAAGCCATATCACCAGCCCCTGGATTTTGTCTTTTTTATACTCCCATTACCCTCTCTAGTACCCCTACCCTTTCCTTTAGACTTCTTCCTCCACCTCGTAAAAACCCCCTCTACTTGCACAGTGTGTGTGTGTGTGTGTGTGTGTGTGTGCGCGCGCGCGCGAGTGCTTGAATCTAGATTCTGCACATGAGAGAAAATACTCTTTACTGTACTTAACATGACGTTATCCAGCCCCATTACTTTCTTGTAACTGGCAGGATTTCATTCTTCTTTACTTCCCTGGTGGGTGGGCGTCACAGTTTCTTCCATTCACCCAATGGAGCTCTACTTTAGCATGTGTTCAATAACTAGTAACACACACACACACACGCACGCACACACGGACACACGCATACACATGCACACATGCATACACACAGAAAGGAGGAAGAGGAGGAGGACGACGACGACGACGACGAAGACGAGGGTAAGAAAATGGATTCTTGATCATCGTTGGTGAAAATGTAAATTAGTACAGACATGGTACATAACAGAAGTGTGTTCCTCAAAAGATTAAGAACGAAAATATTGTACGGACCAGTAATCCCTTCGGCACATCCAAGTACAGAAGAACATTCGGATGTGATATCAAAAACAGTTCTCCTAGGAACTGGAGGCAGAAGGCGAGCTTAGACCAGGAGCTAAGCAGAAGGGCAGGTCTTCAGATTCCTCTTTACAACGATGCATTCCCGTAACCCAGCACTAGGGGGCAGGACAATCCCGAGTCCACAGCCAGTCTGAGCCACTTGGGAAGACCGTTCCTTTTTATCTGTCTGTCAGCCTGCCTATTTATTTACATACTCACTTTACATCCCACATCCCGATAGCAGCCCCCTCCCTCCCTCCTGTCCTCCCACTCCCAGACTCAGATCCCTCTTCCCATGACCCTCTCCCCCCACCTTGGAGAAGGGGAAGGCCCCCTTGGGTACCACCCCGCCCTGGGACGCAAGTCGCAACAGGACTAAGCACATCCTGGAAACCCTACCTTAACCAAAACTAAAACAACAAACAAAATCCCAGAGTAAAGACAGGAGGGAGACATCCTCCTGTGCTGTCTGAGGGACAGTGACTTTGAGTGGAAGCTATATGCTGAGGACGTCAAAAAGCCAGAACAAAGAAGTATGTTTTTTTTTTTAACCATGAGAAATAACTGATGGAGAGGATGTTTAACCTGATTAAAAATTTACATAAAACCACATATACCCAAGCAGCACTTGCCACACTGTTAACGTGTACCTTATTTCGTATCTGTTACAGTTCATTTAAAAAAGGAAACACTGGTGGGGGGCGGGGGAGGGGAGGTTGCAAAAAAAAAAAAAGTAAAAAAAAAAGGAAACAGTGTGTTTGTATTAAAATGTTTTCAGTGATGCATGAGATTAAAGTTACCTACTTCTCTCTCTCCTTAAATTATGACATATTTAGACATTTGGAAAGTGAAGAAATTGTGTGCCCCAATTGTATTCACACCACCTATACTTAATATTTATATATGTTATAATATATTATATACCTTATATATTATGTATTTTATATGAGTGTGGTATTTAATGTGCAGATAAAGCTCTACTCGCTATACTTTTTTCTAAAGAGATTGTCCCTATGCCACGGTGTTGTATTAATTATTAACGCTACTCAAACCGCCCCCGCCCGGGGCTGCATGCATTCCTCGCCACCCGCCAAAATGCTCTGAATTATCGAAAGAAAGAAGCACACATGGTGCTTTATTTTTAATATGCCCTAAGCAGCGCAATGGTTAGGCCACTCCCAAACTCCCGTGTCGCTAACACCTCCCCTCCGATACTCCCGAATTATTACTTACTAAAGTCTATATTCCATCTCTGCTACCCCAGACCCAGTCGCGGGAGGGGTCGCTCTTTCCAGGCCCTTTCATCGCTTCTCCAGCTCTTAACCTGATCTTTCTGCTTCCTCAGCATGGAGATTCTCAATCTTTCTTCTTCCCTGGGTTCCCTTGCCTGGGTAATCTAAAGTCCTGCCTCTGTCTCCCTGCCCAGCAACTTGCTGCCAGCTACTTTTATTCACCAATCAAAGCCAACTGGGGGCAGGGACCCTCAGCGTCTTACAGGCAGAGGTGACCTTTGGGAACCCAAAACATCATACAAGCGATAAACCATTTCCACAACACCACGGTATTGTGTGACCCCCCCCCTTTTAAAAATATTTATTACTTATAATTGATTATTTAGTTCTTCTGCGACTTGATGTCCCAGGAGGGGGTGGTACCCAAGGGAGGTGTCCCCTTCTCCAAGGGGAGGGGATAAGGGGAAGAGGGATTTGTGAGGGTGGGACTGGGAGGAGAGAAGGGGGGGGGCTGCGATCAAGATGTAAAGTGAATAAATAATAAATTGTATTTATTTATTATAACTTTATGTATTTATTATCTGTTTGTATCACACACATAAATGTGCAGGGGTTAGGGTATGTAAGTGCAGGTGCCCTTGAAGGCCAGAAGATGATGTCAGGCTCTGGAGCTGGAGTTGGAGTTACAGGGTGTTGCGTGTCATGGAGCAGGGATTCTGGGGAGCTGAACTCTGGTCCTTTGGGTTTTTTTTGGGTTTTGTTTGTTTGTTTTTAGACTTTATTTATTTATTATATATAAGTATACTGTAGCCGTCTTCAGACACCCCCCGCCCCCAAAGAAGAGAGCATCAGATCTCATTACAGATGGTTGTGAGCCATGGTTGCTGGGATTTGAACTCAGGACCTCTGGAAGAGCAGTCAGTGCTCTTAAACCACCGAGCCATCTCTCCAGCCCGCTCTGGTCCTTTGTAAAAGCAGCCCGCAATCTTATCTGTGGTGTGGTTTGAATGAAAATGGTCCCCACAGACTCACAGGGACACTTAGTAGGAAGTCCAGTCTTGGAGTGAGTGTGACCTTGTGAGAGTGGGCGTGGCCTTGATAGAGTGGGTGTGGCTTTGTTGGAGTGGATGTGGCCTTGATGGTGGAACTTTATCACTGGGGATGGGCTTTGAGGTTTCAAATGCTCAAGCCACACCCAGTGTCACTCTCTCCTCCTGCTGCTGGAGTGAGGATGCAGATGTAGAACCCTCAGCTCCTTTTCCAGCACCACGTCTGCCTGCTGGCTACCATGCTTCCTGCTATAACAATAACAGAATAAACCTCTGGGCTGTAAGCCAGCCCCAGTTAAATGCTTTCCTTTTATAAGAGTTCCTGTGGTCATTCACAGCAATGAAACCCCAACTAAGACACTATCTCCCCAGCCTTGTGTTTATGCTATTTATTTATTTATTTATTTATTTATTTATTAAATACCTGATTTTGCTATGTAGCCCAGGCTACTCCCAAAGTTGCAACCCTCCTGCCTCAACCTCCACGGACCTTACACCACCAGACCGGGCTCTGTGTATATTTTTTACAATTTTGTAGCATGAACATGAATATGTAGCTGTGTAACTATTATCATTGACTATAACATTACTGAGCCTTAATGTGTACTTTAAAATACCACACTTACCAACTTGCCAGTTTCTTCCCTTGCACGACGAATGCATACGAGCCCATTAAATGTTTTAAAACGCTTGACGCTTTTATGTGGACAACGCACAATTTATGCACTAGCACAGTGGTTTTCAATCTTCTTTTTTTTTTTTTTTTCGGAGCTGGGGACCGAACCCAGGACCTTGCGCTTGCTAGGCAAGTGCTCTACCACTGAGCTAAATCCCCAACCCGGTTTTCAATCTTCTTACCTCATGTTGTGATGGCCTCAACCACCAGATAGTTTCATTGCTACGTCATCGTTGTACTTTTGCTGCTGTTATGAATCATAATGCAAATATTTGACATGCAGAATATCTGGTATGGGACCCCCAAAGGAGTGGTGACCCACATGTTGAGAACCGCTGAACTACCTCAGGTCAGTGGGGATTTTGATTGTCCGGGCTTTTGCTACAAAGTATCATTAATGACTTTCGCTTTCTGGATCTTACAACTGAGCGCCTCTTCTTCCCAGGACAACCTTGTGAAGTTGGTTCTCCCCTTCCACTTTTACGTGGGTTGTGGAGATCAATCAGGTCATCCGGGTTTTGCAATGAGCGCAATGAGCACTTTTACCCTCTGAGCCATTTTGCTGCCCCAAGCAAAGGGGTTTGTGGACAAAACTCTGGATGTAAAGTGTCTGGATTTTACAGTCCACCTGTCTTCACCTTCTCCCGATGCTGCTAAATGGCTCAAGCCATGGCTCCAATACATGTTCAAAATTTACTATGATTGTCTCATACTGCTCTGTTTGGGAACGGTTTACCTTTCTGGTCTTTTGATTGGAACTTACAGTTTCCAATTTTATGCTGAAAAGCTCTCAGGGAGAACTTTCCCTCAGGATGGAGACCCTCCAACTCCAAAGACCAGACCGAGACACCACAGGATGCAATCAGCAAGAGGATTTGGTTTATTGTCGGGATACACAGGCACAGGCACCTGCGGGCGCTTCAGTCACTCGGGGGACTGGCGCGCCCCACGGAACTAAGGATGGGCTTTTTATAGGATTTTGGGGAGCAGAAGCAAGCATACAGAAGCAGATGCATGGTTACAGGGATATAATTGGTGGATTCTAATATGGCAAGGGTTTAGCCCGGGGGCAAGTTTCCTAGCTACCTTCCGGAAACATAACGGCTGACTCGGCCCCCCAAGGGTTCAGCCCGGGGGCAAGTTTCTTAGCTACCTTCCTGAAACATAAGGACTGACTCGGCCCCCCACCAGGGTGTGGGACCTCTCCCGGGGCTTTTTTTTCCATTGTCAGGTGCTCAACCGAAGTCGTCCTGTTGCCAGGCCTTCAACCAAACACATCCTGCTTGGCAGCCGCTGTGTACTCAGTGTTCTAACCTTTCCCTGAACCAGTCATCTTAAGTACAGCCTTGCAAAATGGCGTTACTGCTGCTAAGCCGGGGTCTTTCAATGCATTTATGGTTTGTTATGGTTCATGGGTGTGTGAATTCTTCATGAGTTTTCTTTGTTTGTTTTATTTTATTCTGATTTGTTTTGTTTTTAATTTTTTATTAATTTTTATCTATGAGTACACTGTAGGTGTCTTCAGACACACCAGAAGAGGGCATACAGATCCCATTACAGATGGTTGTGAGCCACCATGCGGTTACTGGGATTTGAACTCAGGATCTCTGGAGAGCAGTCAGTGCTCTTAACATCTCTCCAGTCTTTATTTGATTTTTTTTTTAATGTGTCTGTTTTCTAAAGAGAGAGAAAAGGAAGTTTGATAGGGGAGGGGGAGTCTGGTAGATAAGGGAGAGGAAGTTGTGATCAGAATATATTGTATAAATTTTTTATTTATAAAAACACAAGACTTTTTTTTTTGAGAGACAGGGTTTCTCTGTAAATCCTAGGCTAATCTGGGATAAAACCAGGCTGGCCTCAAACTCACAGAAATCCACCTGCTTCTGCCTCCTAAGTGCTGGGATTAAAGGTGTGCCACGCCCCCTCCTGGCTAGAAAACAATTTAAGAAAACAAAACTCAATGTGATTAGATTGTTCTGATAACCAGACACATTCACTGTCATTTTTAAATCAGTCATTTCCTGGTCCCTCAGGAAGGGAAGCAACATCCACCTGCTCAGGTGTTCCTGCATGCATAATTCCTTTGTGCATTTTTTGTTGTTTAAAATGCCTCATTCCTGGGGCTCCACCACTTGGGTCTGGGGGATTAAACTCAGGTTGTCAGGCTTGGCGGCAAGCCCCTTCACCCTCTGAGCCATCTCACCAGCCCTTCTGTTTTTTAAGCCTTATTCTTCTTTATACATTATGCATATTAGATGAAAGTTTTAAATATTCATGTAATCAGGTCCCCAAGGGATCTACGCAATCAGCTCTCTCCCTTTTGAGTTTGTGGTTTTTTCCAGAGTCTTATGTAAGAATTCTCTCTTTAAGGTCACTGAAGTAGTCTGGGCTTTTGTTTGTTTGTTTGCTGGTTTTGTTTTTTGGGTTTTTTTTTTTCCTCTAAAACCTTGTCTTTGGTGAGCCTAGATCTCTGTCTGTCCCTGACTTCAAGCTCTGCATGCCACGTACAGTGCATATTCCCTGGGGTGGGCAGTATGTCCTGTCACTGTTTAAGCTCTGTAAATCCTTATTGTGCCTCTGGCTTTATTATTACCACATTGGTTCATGCCATTTCAATCGCTTTGGCTTCATAACGAGTTGTGTTTGGCTTATTCTTTATTTCTTCGAGACAGGGTCTCACAGTGTAGTCTAGGCTAGCTCAGAACTCACTAGGTAGCCCAGGTTAGCCTCAAACCCTGTCTTCCATCTCAACTGTCGGGGGCTGAGATTTCATCTGTGAACAACCAGAATGAAAGTATTCCTTATTGTTTTCTATGAATTTTAAGATCAGCCTGTCAGAGTCCAGAGAGAAACCATGGGGATTTGGTTGTAATTGTGTTAAGTGGGGAGATTGCTCTGGGGGGGAACTGACATCGTTAACACAGCAATCCTGACTGGGTTTATATGCTGGATGCTCCATTTATACATGTCTTGTACATGTTTGCTTGCTTGGATTTTTAAATCCCCCACCATGTGTGTGTGTGTGTGTGTGTGTGTGTGTGTGTGTGTGTGTGTGTGTGTGGTGTGTGTGGTATGTGGGTGTGTTATATGTCTGGTATATATGTGGTGTGTGTGTGTTATATGTGTGTGTATGTGTGTGGTGTGTGTATTATGTATGTGTGTATGTGCGTGTATGTGTGTATATGTATGTGTATGTGTGTGGTGTGTGTATTATGTATGTGTGTATGTGCGTGTATGTGTGTATATGTGTGTGTATGTGTGTGGTGTGTGTATTATGTATGTGTGTATGTGCGTGTATGTGTGTATATGTGTGTGTATGTGTGTATGTGTGTATGTGTGTACGTGTGTGTGTGTGTGTGTGGTGTGTGTGGTATGTGGGTGTGCTTTATGTTTGGTATGTATGTGGTGTGTGTGTGTGTTATATGTGTGGTGTGTGTGTATTATGTATGTGTGTATGTGTGTGTATGTGTGTGTGTGTGTGTGAGAGAGAGAGAGAGCGAGAGAGAGCGAGAGAGAGAGAGAGAGAGAGAGAGAATTTCCAGGACAGCCAGGGCTACACAGAGAAACTCTATCTCAAAAGTGAATGAATGAATTAATGAGTGAATAAGTAAATAAAAAAAATAAAAATGTTATTCATAGGGCCAGGCAGAAGTCCTTGGTCTGTGCGCCTGCCAAGGACTATGGTGGTGTTTATGGTTCGTGCTGTGACAGAGGGCTGTGTTGATGTCCGTGGTCTGTACCAGCACTGGAGACCATGCCGAGGTCTGTCATGCGCTGGTGCTGGAGACCATGTGGAAGTCGGTGATCATGTTCCCCGCTGACTCTGAAGGGCAAGGGAGCTACCTTTGCCGTGGTTCAGATGACTGTGGACTCAGCTGAGGAAGGGGGACGTAGAAAGTTCCGTGACAATCCCTACCCTACTCCTTCCTTAAAAAAAGTAACAGTCTAGACAGAAAGCCATCAGAGTGAACTCGCAGAAAGTGTGATAAGGACTCTGAAACTCTCCACGATGGATGGCTTCTGTTGGGGTTGCGGATCAGGAAGGACCAGTTTTCTTTAAGGGACTGGCAGCCAGGGAGTTTGACCATGTACCAGAGAGTATATGGGGAGTATGAATTGGACTTACTTTTTCTTCTCTGGGGGGGGTGATGTCACAAGGGTTGGGGGACAGACCTGGGAGGACTGGGAATGATCATGATCAAGGTACATGATGTGAAATATCTAAACAGTTGGTGAAAATATTGTGTTGGAAAAAAAGAAGAACGTTTTGACAGGAATATGGGTGCGATTGGAAGTAATGATAAACAAATTAACAAATCATCTTCCAGAAAGACAAAAATGTTAATGTAGAAATATTGTTAGAAAACAATTTATCTAAAAATATCGTCCTACCTTCCAAAACTATAGAGTCTCTTGGGAGGGGGATGAATCTGGAACTTGCTTTAAAATTCTTCATTACTGAACTGTCTTTGGGTTAATTGTTATATTTAATCTTCGGTGTTGTATAAGAGAGGGTCTAAGATTTTTCCCCGGCTGGTTACCCAGTCACTTCAGCAACGTCCTTTGAATGATTTCTCTTTTGTAGACTTAGAGTTTTCAAAACCTACTTTAATAAGGGTTCATAAACCCTTCAAACCCCTTTGTAGCCCCACTGTCCAAAGGTAGGGGAGAAAAGATAGTAGATAGGACAAGGGGATGTGGGCCTGTTTAGAAGTAGTTCTTTGGGACGATTCCAATCTCCATTGTCAGAATACCAGCAGTCCAGTTCAGTAGTGTCAGGATACCAACAGTCCAGTTCAAAAATGTCACCAAACTTGAATCAGTATTAGAGGCACGATCCAGCAGAAACAGCCAGGCTTCCATCAAATAGGCACGGGTCAGCAGGAAAGACCAGAACCAGCCAGGGTTGCCAGGAGTTCTCTGCTGTGCCTCTTAATGAAGTGAAGAGGACAGAACAAACAAACAAAAAAAAAAAAAATAAAGAAAAGAAAAGAAAAAGAAGGGGCTGGGGATTTAGCTCAGTGGTAGAGCGCTTACCTAGGAAGCACAAGGCCCTGGGTTCGGTCCCCAGCTCCGAAAAAAAGAACCAAAAAAAAAAAAAGAAAAGAAAAGAAAAGAAAAAGAAAAAAAAGGAAGTATTCCAAGGCTAATTATGCAAGGGCCCCATCACTGTGTGTTGAGTCCTATTTATACTTTCTCCAAACATCACATATCCTCTCGGGGTCTTGCCTCAGCAAAACATTACGTGAATCTGGATCACAGAACCAGAAATTTCCACTTCAGTCTTTCTTTCCTTTGACAGCTTGAAATGACTTTTATGCTAAATTCTCTTTGAATTAAGGTCCTTTCTATTTTTTTTTAATTCTCCACTCTGCTTCTCACGTCTTGTTTGTCACTGAAGTTTAATCATAGGTGTGAGTCTCCGCTTTGCTGGTTTGAGGTTAACAACAGCTCTGCTTTTTCTGTGGCAGAGTATGGCATGGTGGCATTCAGTGACAGTGACTCACCAAACACTTAACAGGTGCTTGGCAAAAGTGATGAGATGTCGTTGTTCAGACAAGCTCCTGCTGCAGGTTCCAAGTGTCCAAGGTCAGAATGGAGATTAAATGCCTCCTAACCGAATGGCTCCAGATGGGCCAGCTCTTCTGAAAACCCAGTGTCCAGGCTGAGTGAGCTGAACTAGGAACTGAGCTGGTTTTTGCTTTGACCGTTACAGAAAAGAAACACAAGGCTCGGGTGTGGTGTAGTGGTACACTGCTTGCCTAGTACATTTGAAGTGGTGTCCCCAGAGCTGTAAGGGTCTGCTTTATTTTAATGTCCGTAGTCTTGTACTGTTCATCCAGGGATACTTTGATTTACTCCTGCCCAGTGGGAGCCCTTGTCCTATTTCATAAAATGGAGGCTGCTTCATTTTCATGTATCTCTGTCTAACAAAGGCCATTAGAACTGTAACCAACCCCGTAGTAAGTTTTCCTTTTGACAAAACCTGTGATTTACTGTCACCACCGCCCTTATGAGTCTGTCTTATTACTCCTGCCTCATAAGGGTTCGGGAGGGCTAATGGGTGCTCCCATTCCAGTCTTAGGATAAATTAACACATGGCCCCTGCTTCCTTTGAAATTACACCTGGCATAGCTTAATTTACAAGAGACGCTTGTACTCTTGTGTTTACTGAAGCATTGGCCAGACACCGGATCAACTGCAGTGTCTGTCACCGATGATCAAAGCTGATGTACCTGCAGGCTGCGCAGAGTATCCCGTCCCTTGGCACAGCGTAGATGGAGCTCGACAATGCGTTAAGCGAAATAAGGCACGTGAAGAAAAAACCCGGCATACACTCATGGAGGGCTTCTGAAAAGGCTTTGTTCACGGTTACTGGAGGCTGGGGTGGGGGGTTGGGGGTAAGGGGCGGAGGGATGGGTACTACTCAGTTATAGCCTGAAGAGCAAGAAGTTGTGTGTGGTATTTCCCAGGAGGGTGTCGAGGGGAGCAGTGTGTATCTAAACAAACACACACACAAAAATGAACGAACAAAAAAGGTTTTGAATGTTTTCGCCACAGAAAAATGACAAGTGTTTGAAGGTTTTGATGTCCGCACTGGTTTTGATTTAAACACTAGACGATGAACAAATGTACCCCAATTCCACGTGGTAGTCTGTTGAACCCAGGGCTGTCCGAATGCAAGACAAGCGCTCTCCCACTGGGCCACACCCCCATCGATGCAGACTGGGTTTACTGTTGTTATATAATCTTTTTTTTTTTTTTTCCGGAGCTGGGGACCGAACCCAGGGCCTTGTGCTTCCTAGGTAAGCGCTCTACCACTGAGCTAAATCCCCAGCCCCTTGTTATATAATCTTATATCAGTTAAAAGTTTCATTTAGTAGTCGGAGCACGGGGGGCCGGCCGTGAGGAGCACTGGAGGTGGGGAACATGTTGGAGTCCGAGCTGGGCAGAAAGTGGGACGGGTGCATGGCGGATGCGGTACTGAAGCTAGGTTCTGGTTTTGGATTAGGAATTTTCTCCCTCACCTTCTTTAAGAGAAGAATGTGGCCATTAGCCTTTGGTTCTGGCGTGGGATTGGGGATGACCTACTCCAACTGTCAGCATGACTTTTAGGCTCCATATTTTTTTCTACATGGAAAATATGTCAGAGAGCAGTGACTTATGCTGAGAACATCCCAGTGGGAGGAAAGAGAAACCGTGTTTATTTCTCAGGAATACTGAAGTGTCCTGGAGTGCGCTGACGTCATGTGACAGTGCCATCAACTCCAGCCACTGTTTATGTGTTTGAAACCAAGTCTGTTGCTTTTGTTTCATCTCTTTGGAAATTGTAAGGAGGTCTTAAATAAATGAAAAACAGGAAAAAAAATCATTTAGTGAATTGAAAAAAAGCCAACACTGTATAGAGGTCAGGAGACAGCTGGCGTGAGTGCCTTATTCTGTAATGATAACATCTAAGCGGCAGCCATGCATCTTCTGTGTTCTCCAGTGAGGTCCTGGCAGGTTAATGTCTGCGTGTTCTGGCCTTTTCTGCTTGGAAGATCAAATTGTGGTTCACAAGGCAGGGAAACTCTCCTTTAAAGCACAACCTAGTCTGTTCCCAAATTTGTGATCTTGCTTCACCTTCTTCTAAAGTTTGTATGTATGTATGTATGTATGTATGTACACTGTAGCTGTTTCAGACACACCAGAAGAGGTCATCAGATCCCATTACAGATGGTTGTGAGCCACCACGTGGTTGCTGGGATTTGAACTCAGGACCTCTGGAAGGACAGTCAGTGCTCTTAACCACTGAGCCATCTCTCCAGCCTTGCTTCATCTTCTTGATTCCAGTGTTCACCCATGGCAACTAGGAGAGGGGCCCATGTTCACCCAGGCTGAGGAGTGAACTCAGGGCCAGGGGAACTGGACCATTGGTACTCCAGTCTTCATGATCCTTTGTGGTGCTTTGCTGACAGAAACCTGCCTTATCTATCGATGTATTCTCAAGTCATTCTAAGACACAGGAAAACACCACCGATTACCGACTGGCCAGTCATGGGGTATTCCATGTTATATCCAGCTGACATACTAACCATTAAAGAGAATGATCTCGAATCTCAGCCTGAGGTGCAGGTCTGCAATCTCTACACAGATCCATGCTGTCCCAGGGAGGTGGCTAGCGGGCTTTGCAGATGAATGCCAGCCATCTCAAGCTTGCTCTGAGGAGTTTCCAGTTTTGTTTTGGTTTTTTTTGTTTTTTGTTTTTTGCTTACAGTTAATAAAGTATATAACTGTCCTTCCTTCTGTCTAACTCTGGGCCAACCACTTTGCTCAGACTTGTGAGGGACACAGAGGTAACCATACATACAGGATGAAAGGGAGACAGAGCACTTTAGGGCTTGCCATGGGAGGTGAAGATACTTGTCCACATGTCCAAGAGGACGAGGAAGGCCAAACAGACAAAAAGCCCTAGCTTCCAAAGGGACAAAGCCCAGACTGGTGTAGAAGGTGCGTGACTTCAAAGGGTTCCTAGGATCCAAATCTCGGATCTATCTCGGGTCCAGAGCCTTGCACCCCAATTAGGGCAGCAGCTGCTGGTGTCCTGTTACTTGAGACAGCTTTGGAAGCTGTGATTAGGGTTAAGAGACGTCAGTAGATTGGGAGACCATGGCTGTTAAGGCTGGCTATTACCTCATAGCAGGAGTGGTTGTCTGAGCACCACTGTAGATAGTAGTCAGTGAGCTCAGCCACTGAGAGGCTCTCCTAGAGAGTGGGGAGGGGATTGCCTGGAGAAACGGCTCAGCCATTATCTGAGCACTTGGTGCTCTTACGGAGGGCCCCACACCAGACAGCTCACGACTGCCGACTCCAACTTCAGGGGCATCTGACGCCTTCTTCTGACTTCTCTGGCTGGGCACCTGTGCTCGAGTATTACACAGACAGACAAGTAGGCAAGCACAAATATACGTAAAAATAAAAATGTCATTGTGCATATGTATAGGTTGATGTCTTTATGCAGGAAGGTAGGTACGGGATAGACTGAGGCCTGTCATTGGACGAGAAGGAAGGATGGGCAGGAGAAAAGTTTTAGGAGGAAGAATGAGGAGAAGGATTCTTCTCTGTGTATAGATATAGGTTATTATGAACATTTTAAAGGGACGGGTGTGTACGGGATTTTGTGCTGTCTAGATGGGCAAATTATATCTTATCAATTGGATCAGAGGTTATTGTGTGGTATGCTCTTTCCTGTGGTGACTTCATTGAGTTCAAGAGAAGGTGTTTTGGGGGCTGGAGAGATGGCTCAGTGGTTAAGAGCACTGACTGCTCTTCCAGAGGTCCTGAGTTCAATTCCCAGCAACCACATGGTGGCTCACAACCATCTGTTTTTTTTTTTTTTTTTTTTTTTTTTTTTTTTTTTTTCGGAGCTGGGGACCGAACCCAGGGCCTTGCGCTTCCTAGGCAAGCGCTCTACCACTGAGCTAAATCCCCAACCCCGAAATGTAACCTTTTTTTTTTTTTTTTTTTTTTTTTTGGTTCTTTTTTTTTTTGGAGCTGGGGACCGAACCCAGGGCCTTGCGCTTCCTAGGCAAGCGCTCTACCACTGAGCTAAATCTCCAACCCGACTCACAACCATCTGTAATGAGATCTGATGCCCTCTTCTGGTGTTTCTGAACACAGCTACAGTGTGCTCATATGAATAAATAAAGCCTTAAAAAAAAAATTGAAAGAGAAGGTGTTTTGGCGAGACGCACCAAGCACGCCACGGAATTGGAATGTGTGTGTCTGGCGTGGAAACGACCCTCCAAGGGAACCGTGAATGAAAGCAAGGCAGCACGCTGGAACGGCTCACAGACGACCCGGGTTAGAGGGAGCCCAGGAGAGAAAGCTTGGAGCAGAACCGGTCGTGCTGTTTTTTATTTTTACCGCAACACGTACACATTTGTGTCTGTGGTGGGTACATGAACATGTGCGCATGTGTCAAATCCCCTGGAGCTGGAGTTCAGCTGGTTGTGAGCTGTGAACCCAAAGTGGGTCCTCTGCCAGAGCACTAACTAATACTGAAGTGGAAACTTTAGGGGTTCTTTGGACAGTCAGTCGAGTTGGATGGGGTTTTGCTGGGACAAACACACACGGAATGTTTTCCTGAAGTGGACACGTCAAAGACTAAGGCAGACTTGTGAAGAAACGTTTCACTGAAGCAGACACAGGAGAGTGGATGTTCTGCTAAAGCAAACACGTGAAAGGACACGTGATGGATTCCTTGCTAACGACACACATGTATTGGTCCGCCTTACATTGCGCAGTTGAGCTGCATTTGTTAGGACACGGAGGACTTGGGCTGACTGGATGCACATGCTAGGGCAAGACCAGTGCTGAGGCAAAGCGGGTGGAGGACAGGTGATGTTTGGAGGGTATAACTAGGACTTGACGGAGTGATGGAGAGAGCACTGGCTTGCTGGTACAGCTAGCTGTGTAACCCTTGTGGGTCTCGAGTCTTTGCTGATGATCTTCCGCTTCGCTGAGGGAGACACAGCCTGAGAACTTTCCCTGGTGTCCCTCCACACCCCCATGCTGACTTGAGCCAAGGCTGAGGCCTGGTTGTCTCTGCCAGGTAATGCCACCGCTGCTGATTCAAGTTTGCTATCCCAACTCTACCCAACTGGACTACTGCTGTATTTGTGGAGTATTTGTGAGTGGACCTGAAAGGTAGAAGTTTTAAGGTTGCCCCCCTAGACAAAAGTTTAGGGCAGAAGAAAGAAACTGGTCGGGCCCTGGAACTGCAATTACACCAGTCTTCGGCAACTCTCTCCCAGGAACTAACTGACCATAAAGTTAGATTAAAATCTTAAAGAACAATCTTGAGAAACAGGAAGCTTCTCCCAGGAGCTGATGGACCATAAAGTTAAACAATCTTGGGAAACAGGAAGCTTCTCCTTGTGATTTTTCACTGGTATTCTTGACATTTTCCAATAACGCCCTCCCTACCCCCTTGGGTTGTGGTTTCTTCCTTTAAATTCCCCTTCTCTTAGCTACTGTTCGTCGAATTCCTCTGCCCCTGCGTGGGATACAAGTCTCAACCCCAGTGCACTGGTTCCTATCAATAAACCTCGTATTTTTACAGCAAGGACAGTCTTATGTGAGTTCTTGGGGGGGTTGCGTCATCCCGAGATTTGAGTGAGGGTCTCCCTGCTCAGACCGAGCTGCAACTGCTGACCCGTGAACTGAACTGACGATTTCCAGACAACACAGACAGGAGTTGCTCCAAAGAACCTTTCTAAGCAGGTCCACTGCTCCCCCTGCCCACCAATCCTTTCAACTACCTCTGGTAGGTGGTAGGCTAAAAGGGAGGTTAAAGAGTTTAAGAACCGGGCTGGAGAGATGGCTCAGTGGTTAAGAGCACCGACTGCTCTTCCCAAGGTCCTGAGTTCAAATCCCAGCAACCACATGGTGGCTCACAACCATCTGAAACGAGTCTGATGCCCTCTTCTGGTGTGTCTGAAGATAGCGACAGTGTAATCATAATATATAATAAATAAATAAAATATTTAAAAAAAAAGAGTTTAAGAACCACCATTAAAAATAAGGGTTTGAGGGCTGGAGAGATGGCTCAGCTGTTAAGAGCACTGACTGCTCTTCCAGAGGCTCTGAGTTCAATTCCTAGCAACCACATGGTGGCTCACAAACATCTGTAATGGGATCCAATGCTCCCTTCTGGTTGTCTGAAGACTGGACCAGCAACAGCATACCAACATATATAAAATAAATAAATCTTTAAAAAAAAATAAGGTTTGAAAAACTTAAAGTTACAATATACTCTTCATTTCTAAGTCACCTCTTCAGCCCCAAAATGAGGGGGGTGGGGACGAAGGAAGCAGGTGACCTTGTGTCCGGGTGCTGGGCTGGATGAGGAACGCTGCTGCGTCACAGGGCACCCACCACACCTCTCCCTGCTGCACCCTGAGCATGCTGGCTCAGAACTGCCCGGACAGAGCAGGTGTACGGCTTTGGCTTTTGCAGTACCAGGGTCAGCCACACTAGGTGAGCATTCTGCCGCCCAGCTGCCCCCTCAGCAGGGCCAACTGCATAGGAATGCTGGCTCATGGGTTGTTTGTTTCTGCAGCTGAGCCACACCTTTAGTACTGACTGGCTACATTACAGTCACACTGTCAGGGCAGGTTATTCCGAACGTCTTCAAAGTTGGGGACAAAAAACAAAACCAAACCAACCCCCCACTCCCCCAAACCAAGTTTAGCAGAACAGATGTAGGGAAACAGAATAGAGAAAACAAGTAAAAAATCAATAAAACAAATACGCATGCAAAATGGATTTTGAGGTTTGGAAAGGAGCGGGCAGGGATGCTGGCTTCCTTCCGGGCAATTATCTTTGTAGCGGCTAAGGCTGTATTTCATACTTGAAACAGTATCCACTGACCGCAGCGGCTGCTGCTGCTCCTCTAGGCACTATGACATTAATGACCAAAAAATTCAAACTCTTCCCTCAGGGATTGAGAATCCTACAGGCGATTTCCCAAACCAGATGTCCAAAGCACACAGGGAAGTCACAAATGTCAGCTGCTTTTGAAAGTGACCCCCTCCCCCCGCTCTGTTGAGGGGGCGGGGGTGGGGGAAAACACAAGCTCAGTGACGTCAGGACCCAACCAGATGAGCAGCGGTTAAGTTAGGGTTTGCTGTTGTCAGTAGCAGAGTCTGTACACTAGGTGGCGCTCAGAGGCAAGCCCGAAGCCAAGAGGGGATCGTGAAATCATCTGACTTGCAGGGTACTGAAGGATAAAAAGGAACATTCTCGGAAGAGTTCACAGTGGGGCTGTGTTGGAGACACGACGGCGGAGAAATTTAAAGTCACAATAATGAGCTGAACGTGTAGCCAGATTGTGTCAGAAAAGACGGAAGAACAAGGATACTGGGATGGGGGTGGGGGTGGTTGTGTGGAGGTGGCGTGCACGAAAAATTGAGGCAAAAGGATTGGGAGTTCAAGGCCAGGGCTACATAGGGAGATCCTGGCTCAAATAACAAACACAAAAGAAAACAGACAAACAAAATAGCAAGAAAGAAAACAAACCTAAATGAAGCCAAGAAAAAAGGATTGCATGAAGAGACAGATGGCACAAGAGATTGTATTTTTAGTAGATGAGCCTCTGCCCAGCCCAATAGTGACAATTCGGGCTTGTGATGGTTGTGATAAGCTGATTAACAATTTATCCCCAAGTCATAAGCAGGCAGGTGATGATAAAAGTCATTCTCGATGAAAAAACTGGGAGCCAGTGAGATGGCAGGGCAGGTAACGTGCTGACCTTGTGTTAGATCGCCAGACCCATGCCAAGGTTCCGACCTCCACGTGACACACACACACCTTTCACACACGGGATTCATGATAATTTGGGAAATCTACACAACCCTGTAGATTCATCCGTGGTCTGGGTAAAGAAGTTCTGGTTGTCCTGCTGTCGGGATGGGTCGGAAGCATGAGGACTGTTCTGTCGCCACAGACACAGAGGTACCCACAAGGGAGGAGTATCTTCCTGGCATTCTCTCAGCATGTCTGATGTGGAATGGCTTTGGTCGTGCAGGGATATGGTGGCTAATAATGACGTCAACATGACAGGATCGAGAACTGCCTAAGGGACACCTCTCGATCTGTCCGTGAGGGGGGTTCTAGACCCGGCTGAGATGGCAAGAGCTAAGCACCTACATCCAATCCATTTGCCGCTTCCCGACTATGGATGTGATGTGACCCGCTGCTTCCTAATTTCTCTCATGATGGACTGTACCCCTAAACTCTCAGGCAACAAACCCTTAAGTTATTTTTGTTGGCTATTTTTGTCATGGTAAGAGAAAGGCAACTACCTCAAGACACAGGAGGTCACAGTACAAGCAGCACCTCTCGTCGGCAGTCCTACTGACTGCTGGGACGTCTTCGCCATGTTTGCTCTCTACCGCAACCCTGGCCATCTCGGCTAATCTATTCAGGCGCGCATGCGCAATTCCTCTCTAGAACTTCGAGACAAACCGTGGTACTCGTGATTGAACCCTGGTCCTTGCACATGCCAGGCCCCTGAGCTGAGTCCCAGCCCAGACTCCTTAAGCCTCTTTGCTCAGGAAAGGTGGATGTTTAGCGGAAATTCATCCTTTGGGACTCTTTCTTCAAAAGCAGAATGGTTGTCACCTGAAGTCATTCGGTACTGCCCTTGGTTTGGACCCATGGTGGTAATTTTAGCAGAGGTCTACAGCATTCAAAGTTATCATTAATTTCCCATGAGCCCGAAGTGCTGAGTTCACTATCAGATTTGGAAGTTCAGTCAAGCATCCAAGGGCAACGACATATTAGTAACAAACACATTCTAGAACTTTCTTGGCTTGGTGCATCTTAAGATTTTATGACTTCATAGAGCAGTTAAATATACTAGGGACCAATAGATGGCTGCCACCTTATTCTGTCAAAAAAATACTTAAAGGAATTGATATTTCTACCAACACTTCACCGAAGGTTACTTCAGTACCGTAGATGTTGGTATAGTCTTATAATAAAAAGTAAATTCATGCTGGTAACCTTTCATTATTTATAATTCCTGGATAGCTAAAAATTGTCCTTGGTCATAATCTGGGGCCAATGTCTCCAGCATGAGAGGCTGAGGCAGAGTGAGCTGCCAGTCTGAGCTACACAGTCAGACTATCTTAAATGAATACATCTTGACAACTAACCAATATAAGAGAGCCCCAAGCCACTTATGCAACTAACTGGGAACCTTAGTCAGTGTTTATCTTAAAGCCAAGTGCCACCATAATGGGTACAAAGAAATGAAAAAACTTCTACCTATTTGGTAACAGCTACCATTTATGAAATAGCCCTTATCGTACAGCGCCACGACCTATGTTGTAAGCTGTATCACCAACTGTGATATTCAGTTACAGGGTGTAGACACAGCCACCTGTCAGACAGATGTCACTGTATCTCTAAACGCAGCTCCTCACGCTGGACACTCTAACTCAAGATCTCGATGCAGAAAGTTAAGCCCAAGTTGCCCGCCATTTTCTCTTCCTGGGCAGCCACCAGATTTATGTTGGTCTGAACTTTGGGGACAAACCCTGGAAGAGCCAGTTAGATATCAATTTGTTCACTTAAAGGCTGAAAGACAGGCTGGGGACCTGGCTTAGTGGGCTAAGTGCCTGCTGTGTTTGCATGAGGACTGGAGTTTGGGCCCTCCGAGCCTCCATGAGAGCGAGGTGCATCTGGAATTACAGCATCTAGAACTTGGCCACAGATCGATGAGAGACTCTGCATCTACATGTGAGCACACACTCTACACACACACACACACACACACGTCAAATAGAAAGGCTGAGGGGGCACATGGCTTTGCTTGAGGTCAGTGGATGGAAATGAGAAGGCAGCTAGGCAGGAGCTCGGGTGGTCAAAGGTGGAAGGTACGTGGAGCCCTGGGCGCTGAGGCAGAAGAGCAGCCGTTGCATATTAATCAACATATGCCTTCAAGCCTTTGTAAGAAAAAAAGATGGGGTCTGTTGTTTTATCTTCGAAGACAGTTTCTTTACTAGCTTAAGCCATGAGCTCAGTTATCCCGAGTGGGATAAAAGTTCCCTATGATTTTGATGGGAAGTCGCTCTCAGTGAGGCGGTGTGCCTCTGAGATCAGTACACTTGACCGTGAGTGTCTAACCCTCATCGATGGCATCAGTCTGATGTCCTGCTCTTGGGCTGGTGCTAATGCTGTGCATGTGTGTAGTCATATGAATGACTACAGGTGCACCATGCATGTGTGCGCTCAAATGGAGGCCTGAGGTTGATAACAGTCTTCCTGTATTGAGGCGGGGTCTCTTGTTGGACAGATTACATTAATTATGGCTGGTGTGGGCAGCTTGTTCTGGTGACCCTAACCTTTGCCTCCCTAGTACTTGGATCACAGGTGAGCCATCACGCCTGCCTGGCTTTTACGTGGGCACTCTATCCAGAGCCATCCCCCCAGCACTCTTTGTGACTACTTAAGCCACATCACTGTGGCCTCGGTGTCTGCTAGCTTAGCAGTGTGCAGTGGATCAGTTACATGCTGACCCAGGCGAGTTTAAGGAAAATAACATTCGGTTACTCTGACTGGAAACATTAAAGCACACACACTGAATCCATGCCATCACCTTACTAGGAGGAGTCAGGGTGAGGGCAGGGTTCTCTTACAGGATAAGAAAGAAACGCAACTTCAGCACACCCTACTACTTTCCAAGTTAACGAACTAGTAAGAAAGAAAGCGTCTCCCTTAAACTTACGAGTACAATGTACATGTACATGATTTTGGAATAATTTAATATATAACCTCAAGACATAACTCTATTCTAAGACCATTATTTTAAAGGAACGGATCCTTACGAGACCAAGATAACCCACAGAGCATGAGGTTGGTTCAGCCTTTCCTTTTCTTCTTCTTTCAACAAATGTGCACCACGATGTTTCAATGGCAAGGCCGATGCCGTGAACATGAAAGCTGCGATTTGCAAGTACCAACCACACCAGAACCTGGGAGGCCAACCAGACAGTGGGTTGGGTGCCATTCTAATTAAATGATCAGGTGACATCACAACACGCTGGGGTGTAGCCTCGCAACTGTCCATTAAGTTTCTTTTTTCTTGATGATCAGAGGTCCCACGTTGTCTCCAGTCTCCTCATTGTGCTTTATGTGAGCCCCATCGCAGAACGGGAACTAGGGAGAGAGAAAGACCGTGAGATGCCCAACCCACATCAGCCTGTGCCTGGCAGAGGAGTGACACCTGATTCCCACACACCAGATCTTGGCTTTCCCTTGGCTAACACATGCACTGTACTGAGCAGGAGGAGGAAACAGACAGGAGGAAAATACCCACTGCTCTTCGAACTTTCCTCCGACATTAGGTGATGCAGGCTAAGGCTTTGGCTTGACCACTTAATGGCTACCGTTCTCAGGGCCCATTGTCTTGCAAGGACAATAGAGGCATTTCTTTTCTTTCTTTCTTTTTTTCTGGAGCTGAGGACCCAACCCAGGGCCTTAAACAAGCGCTCTACCACTGAGCTAAATCCCTAACTCCACTGGCTACCGTTCTAGTGTTCTATGCCTACTGCCTAACACCACCACCACCACCACCACCACCAAGAGGGATGCTGGGGGTTTCGTGCACACTAGGCAAGCATTCTACCCACAATTATGCTGATGGCTCTGTTTGCAAGAGTTCAAGCTTACTGTATTAAAATCACTCTGTAGTCAGGTGTGGTGGTGCACAGCTGAATGCCAACACTTGCAGATTTAGAGTTAAAGGACACAGCTTTTGGGACAGCCCCCGTTCCAGATGTTCAGGACCCACATGAAGGTCAAGTTGCACATCTGTTACGTATGAGGATGTAAAGTGAGTGAGTGAAAGGCCAGCCTGGGCTGCATGAAGTCCTGTTGTAAAAAGTAAGACAAAGACAAATCAATTTGCTTACTTCTGCCCTCGGTATTTTTCCCTTTAATGTGGTTCACGGAGACATTTTCTTCTGGAAATATAATTTCCAATGTTCATTCATTTTTAAAAATTCAACACCATAAGCACAAGTGACATTTTTGTGTCTTTGGTGGGAGAAAGGGACAAGCTAATTTATGCCAGTGTTTTTCAGAGCAACTTCTGCAGAACACAGGCTTGCTTTTGCTGTAGTAATAAAATGGCTCAGAAGCCCCCTGTGTTATGGCAGGCTTGTTTTTAAAAAATTAGTTTTATTTTATGTGTGTGTCTACTTTGTCTCCATGCATGTCAGTGTACAATGTATGTGCAGTGTCCACGAAGGCCAGAAGAGGGCGTCAGATTCCTAGTGGAGCTACAGTTGTGAGCTGCCCTGCCGTATCGGAAATGGTAGGGCATTCTTGGCCTTAACTGTGAAGTGGAGGGGTCCTCCTGGGGGCGGGTGGGCTGTTGGACTACTCACAGCACAGTATAAAGGGCGCTTAGAGCACTATCTTGTGCCTGTTCTCGATTCCCTGAGCCACTGACATCAACTCTAACAGAGTCCATACTTACTTATGGGACAAGTCAACGCAAGGCCGTTTCCTCCCTCTCTTCTCTGCCACCCTTTTCCCTGTCTCCTCTCAGGGAGAGAAGCTCAGATTTGTGGCATTTGTTTTTCGGCATTCACAGACTTGGATGCAGAGTTTTAATTACCCTGCTGAAATGGCAGCAAAAGGTCAGCTGCTAATGACTTAATCCAAGAGTGGCTCCATCATACCACCTACTCACCTGGCTGTGCGGCTCGGCCGCTCAGCTCCAAAGCCCGGTCCAGTCCCTCTTCTGCCCACTTCCGCTCTCTTTACTTCTCCCCCAGGCCTGCCCACCTCCTGACTCTACATTGTCCAAGTGCAAACATTCTTTGAGATTTCATCTTTGATTCTTATCGGGTCCACCTTGACTCACCGGTTCTGCTGGCTTCTGCTGCCACCGTGTCCCTCCGTGAGAGCCACTGCTGCTGCACATCCCCACTCAACTGTCACCTCACACCCACGCCACTCAACTCCTTGGCAATGTTGCTTGTTTGCGTTGAAGGGCTGGCTCCCTTTAACCCACACGCTAGATCCTGAAGCTTCTGCCCCGGTCTCCCTGATCAGTCACTGCCAGGGCTGGGGAGACGTCAGCCTTAAGTGTGTGCTGCTCTCCCAGACGACCTGAGTTTGGTTCCCAGTATCCACGTCAGACGGCCACAACTGTCTATCACTCTCATGCCAGGGGCCCCTAAATCCACATACATACATGTAATTAAAACTAATAAAAAGAAGTCTTTAAAGAGGTCACTGTTTCCCACTGGTCCTGTCCATTTCTCTCCATGTCCACAGCCAGCATTCTACTGTGTCACGATGGACGTCTGAAAGACCTACAGCCCAACCACAGGGCAAAGTTCTCCTCGTGGACTCATCCCTGGAGGGCCTGAGTGCTCACCACCCCTTTCCTCACGACTGCACATTTTGAGAAATCGTTCCTAGTACCCGCATACACTTATACATGTGTCTCCCATTTTCCCAGAAGCAGTCTCTCAGAAGACCATAAGCACTTCCATTTCTCGAACCCCAGACCACACAGACTGGGCTCCCCGAGACACTGATGTTGCATGTGCGCATGTGAGTGCTTACCCAGTGAGCAGCTATGGAACTGACATCTAACATCACTGTCAGCAGAGCCCCTGTGACCAGGGGCAACTGCGTTTTTACTTCCCAGGCTTTAGCGAGCAGCGAGAATGGAGCCTACTGTAGGCTCACCTTTTACAGCAAGCCTAGTCTACAGAACGCTGAGATCATGTCCTAGCAGCTCAGGAACCTACGGTTCACATTCCATACCTGGGACAATGCCATCTCCTAAGCTGTTTTACCGGACCAAGCTACTAGGCGTGCCTCCTGAAATACACCTCCTAGGGACTCCGGCAGGGGCGGGAGGGAGGGAGACGGGGGGCAGGAGAGGGTGCTAGGACCCACTGACATGAGAGTGCAAAGAACAATTCTTAGGGCTTAGAAACAGGACCGGGACCAGGACGGGGTGACGGAGGACAGTGCAGGGTGGCAAAGAACAGACTGTGATGACACGGACTCATGACATGGCCCAGAAGCCCATTTCTCAGCACACTAACTAAGAGCTAAAACGTGGACCCTCCCTCCCCACAGAGCGGGCTTAGAAGGCAAGAGTGTGTTGTGTGCATTGCTCTGGAGAGGACCTCAGCTGGAATCCCAGCCCCCAGCACTCACGCTGGGCACCTTATAAAACTCAAGCCCCAGGGAATGTGAGGCCTCTGGCCTCTGCAGGCACTTGTGCTCAGGTGAATATAACACACACACACACACACACACACACACACACACACACACACACACACACACACATTATTAAAAATTTTTAAATTAAAAGATAGTTCAACGCGCCCTTAAACTTTCTACTAGGTATGAGATAGCCTCCCCACCACATTTATGGCCCCCAACATTCCACTGTGGTAAGTCTCCATCACACTGCAATTTCAGAAAATGGGATTTAATGAAAATCTATCTTTCTCTCTTTAGACCCAGAGACCAGACTCATAGCTTCTGGTAAGCTCGCCGCCACTGCCTGTACTCCCAGCTCACAAGCCTTGGAAATCTGCTTTCCATGAATGTGAACGGCAACACATCTGGTGTTAGCACTGGGTCTCTCTGGACACCTGAAACTCTGAAGTCACCCCACGTCGCCCTGTAAAGATGTTTAGGAAGAGGATCCCAGTGTCCGTGTCCAGAGCCTGCAGGTGTCTCAGATGACTCAACTGCAGGTCTGTAGCTGCAGGAACCGCAGTCAGAGGCATGCCTAGGATGCTGAGCAGTACAAGTCTGAGCCAGGTGAGGTGCTGCACACCTATAAGCCACTCAGGAGCCGAAGCAGGAAGGCTGGCACCAGTGCAAGGCCAGCCTAGCTACAGTGACCCTCTGCAGGCTCCCGGGCTGCACAGGGAGATCCTGTCTCTCACGCACCCTTTGCTCGGTCTGTTTCTTATTGTGCCTAGGCTACAGACTTTCCTCCTGAGATCTCCTTGGGGAAGAAGTCCCAAGAGTCAAAGAATAAGATGGTTACTCTGGGGCTGGGGATTTAGCTCAGTGGTAGAGCGCTTACCTAGGAAGCGCAAGGCCCTGGGTTCGGTCCCCAGATCCGAAAAAAAAAAAAAAAAAAAAAAAAAAAAAAAAAAAAAAAAAGAAGAAGATGGTTACTCCAACCAAAGAGCACACATGGAGGGACCCATGGCTCAGCTGCATATGTAGCCAAGGGTGGCCTCGTCGGGCACCAATGGGAAGAGAGGCCCTTAGTCCTGGGAAGGCTTGATGCCCTAGCATATAGGAATGCCAGGGGGTGAAGGCAGGAGTGGGTGGGTAGGTGGGGGAGCACCCTCATAGAAGCAGGGAGGAGGGGATGGGATGGGGGATTACCAGAGGAGAAACTGGGAAAGGAAATAACATTTGAAATGTAAATAAACAAAATATTCAATAAAAAAATTCACTTAAAAATAAAAGATGGTTACTCAGTTTAATTCATGAGGGAATGATGTGATTTCATCCCGGCAGCTGTACATTTTAGAAAACATAATGCAGAGTATGGAAAGCTGTGTGTGCTGGTGTGAGCCGGCAGCCCCAGCACAGGCAGCAGGACGGTGAGTGCGAGGCCAGCCTGAGCTACCTGGCGAGGCCGTGTCTCAGACAAGCAGAAAGCAGGATGTGAGGCCCAGGGAGGAACGGACTCCAGAGGGACGTGTTTCCTACCAGTCTCTGTGTCACACTGGCGCGGCTCTTACCTTTTTAGACCTCCAGCACCGGCAATACACGGCCTTATCCCCCAGATCCTCCATGTCGAAGGCGTGCACAACCTTCGGGTTGTCTTTCTGGATCTGAAGGTTCACCATAGCTTTGGTGCGACTCTCTTTAGCGTAGAACTTCTTGTAAGCCAGGTAACCGAGAGCGGCTGTGCCAGCAGCAAAGGTCACGGCGGCGATCCACTCAACTGCAAAGGCAAGGGGACAGGACTGCCTGTGAGACCCGACACACACGATGCCTAACGCTCGCACGGCTTACTTAGTGCTCACAGCACACACGCTGAGGTCAGAAGACAACTTCCGGGAGTTGCTTCCTCCCATACCACACAGGTCCTGGAAATCTAACGCAGGTTTTCAATCTTGGTGGCAAGCACCTTTGCCTGCTAAGCCATCCTGCCAGTCTGACTAAGATTCTCAGTGTTAATAAATGAACCCAGCACCGTGGTGTAGCTATTTTTTTCCTAAGGCTCTCCCGAGCTCTTATCAATGCAGATGGTTTTTGCTACTGAGTGGACAGTTAAGTTAATATAAAAGAGGGGAAAGCCAAAGATCACTTTCCCTTCCCTAAGACAGAAAAGGGACAGCAAGGCTTGGTAATCTTTGATGAATCTCACATGTTCATTGACCTTTTCAGCAACATGTGCACCTGCAAGGACCAATTGCTTAAAGGAGAAAACCAAATCTGAGAAAGAAGACGGAGGTTACAAAGAAAACAGAGAGAGGTGATGCCACAAGCAAAATCCCTCAGTGGCTTTGAGATGCTTTAACTTAGCAACCCAGTGCCACTCTCCATCAACACAGAGAGAACCAGATCGGGACAAGACAAAGGAAGATCTGTAACCTCCCCATCACGGAGCACCCCCAGGATCTGCCTGGCAGGGCTGGCCCTAGCTCTGAAGTCATTCAAAGGGCATGGCAGATTTGCAAACTGCCTTCTCTCTAAAATACAAGCTGACAACAATGGTCTCACACGAAACATTTAATACATTCCACATTTCTAATTTCTTTCTAGGATTCCTAAAACTTCATTTTAAGCAAAACATTATTCTATTGTCTAATGAGAATAAGAAATTGTTGGACTAACAGCAATGCATTTACTCCTTCTGTATCCGATGACTCCTTAGAAACCCAGGTGCTTAGCGACCATCTTGGCTCCTGGCAGAAGCCAAGGTCTGTGTAATCTGGTTGGCCTCGGCCTTGCTGGAGAGTTTTCTGGTCCCAGCATGGAGGGGCTGCAGGAAGATGTGATAGAGGGTCTGGATAAACAACTGGACTGCTTCCTAGCACTTCTTCAGTCACCTCTCAGTGTCTGAAATAAGTTCCCAGACTATCCACTAAAGCCCTGGAGAAATTTAACTGTTTGCCATCCCAGGCCATTTCCATGTCTTCATGCTGTGACACCTACACTAACTACTGTGTTGTTGGTCTCAGGTTCCGTATGACCAGGGGTCACTTGATAGCTTCAGACCTTTCACCTCAACTGTATTTCTCTTCTTACAGCCCTTGGAACCGACCCAGGCTTCGTTCGAATGTTAGGTAAATGTTCTGCCTCTATACAGTGTCCCCATCAGGATGCTTTGCACCCATGCATGTTTGTGTAAATTAATCCTGAAGTCAGTTCACACTCAGCTGTAATCACTGTCGTCTGCCTGACCCCCAGACTTCCTTTTCGACGAAGAATTCAGGAAGCAGCGAGATCCAGTGGGAAGTCACTGGCAATTTAGATGGAGGAGTTCGACACCAACTTTAGACACTGGAGCCCAAAAGATGAAAACCTCAATTTCACAGCATCTGCTGACAAACTCAAAAACCAGCTGAGACTCCTCGCTTAAGATAACACAGTTCCTTGAATGTTGTGATCTTAGGTGAGTTTTTTTTGTTTTTGTTTTTATTTTTTATTTATTTTTTTTTCAGGAACTTATTTTGTAGGTAGATCATTAATTACCCCACCCCCAATGCCTATTTGCTGGAATAGAGCCCAGCCTCCGCCTCCTGAAAAAGCTGTTTTTATTTATTTTAACGCTCTCTACAAACTTCAAATGCCCCAAGATTCGTAGAACAGGAGGCTGGCATTAATTTGCTTTAAGGTATTAAATCCATTCTCTTTCCTCATATTACTGTATTTAATATATAGGATGACATTAAACTTTTACGTTCAGATTTTTTGACCAGAGAAGAAATGACAGACAAGCAACCATACCACGGGAGACACAGCAGACGCACACCCTGGATATGTAAGGGATACATGGGGTCAACACACAGGCTGTATAACCAAACGTCTGGCAAGGACACTGTCAGTGTGCTAGAGAAACAGAACTGGATTAGTTCCAAGTGAGTGCTTTAGCCTCACAGAGCTACAGGTCGTGTGTGTGTGTGTGTGTGTGTGTGTGTGTGTTCTATTCTTCCTTCTTCCCAAATTCTAATTTTCTAATCTCATCAGGGACAATTTGCTAGTTTCCAAAGGGAAGAAAAATGTCTCAATTTTATCACTCCATTGCTGTGGCCTCAATCAATTTTTTTTTTTTCAAACAAAAAGTAGCAAACACCCCTGGCTATTCTAGGGCAAACACAAAAAAGGGAAAAGGAAATAGATTAAAAATGATTCAAAAGCCAGTCTGTACGAGAGAGAATCACAGAACAGCCAGCCAGTGCTTGGTGATCTACCCTCTGCAGGCTGGGAGCATTCAGTGTGGCAGAGGTTTGTCTCTTAGGATTAGGAACACCCACTGTTAGCCTGGAGTCCTGCATCTACCATCAGAAGCTCCCTTGGGTGCAGCCTCTTCAGGTGGGGAACACTCAAGAGCAGGGTTAGTCTTAATTCACAGCGGTCCGAGGCAACACAGGGCTCTTTTGAGGCCCAGTTATTAACTTCTCTATTGGTACCTTTCAGGCTGTGGGTCAGAATGGGGACTCCCCAACTGAGAGCACTGTCCTGCCTCCTCCGGGGCGATCCTCTTTCCTTTGCTATACACAGTTCTCAGGGGCAGGTTTTTCTTGTAGGTCCATCAAACCTGTTTTCTTCTACATAAACACCATTAAAGGAAGATTACAGGGCAGCGACAGGGCAGCCATATTCTCTGCTTCCTTCCTCATGCTGCCTCGGGCCGGCTTTATAGCCTCTGCTTTCTCTTGGCCGTGCTCCTAAGCCCACAGCTCTGTGATAACTGATTCCTCAGGTCTGCTTTATTGTGAGGGTTACTTTGCTTTGACTTAGAAACCTCACCCTTTACTAGTTTCTGCCCCAGGGACCTTCACCTACCCATTACTACCAACTGCCACAGAACCGGAATGTGCTTGGGTCAGGGGAGGGGGAGGGGCACTATGTTTTCTTCCTCAAGGTTTGGCACAAGTGGCAGTCAGTCAGTGCTGAGGGAACAATATGTAGTAATAGGTGACCAATTCGCCTACCTTTTCACCTGTCCCTTTTATGGTCCTGATGCTCCTACAACAATCAGCCCTTCTAGACTTACTGTAAGTTTTACTTTCTCAGACTCAGAAAACAAACAGCATGGGGCACCCCAGGCACCCAGAGAGGTGCACCCGGTACTCTTCCCCCGCCACAGACAGCAGCTTATCCCAGCTACATCTCCAACTCCCCGCCCCCTTACCTGCTTACCAGTTTCTTGGCGGGACCTGTACATTTTTTCTCAGAAAAAAAAAATCCATTAAATAACTTTCCAAGGCTCAAAAATTACTGAATTAATATACTGTGATACAAAGAACTGGAAAAGTATGAAGGAGTCTGGAGAAAACAAGGATACATTGGTGATGTGTCTGTGACAACCAGGGTTGGGACAGACAAGAAAGTACACGCAAACCCATAAATCCTCCTTACAACCAAGCCTGGACAAGGCCAGGGAAGAAAATGCTACAAGAGTAGGCAGGGCAAGGTGGCCACTGAGACACAGGCTCGGGGCTGGAGAAATGATCAGCAGACACCAGGTGCCTGCTGCCAAGTTTGCTTAACTGAGTTTGATCCCTGACCCACACGGTGGGAGGAGAGACTAACGCCCACAAGTTGTCCTCTGACCTCCACCTAGGTGCTGTGACCTACATCCCCTAAACTCACAAGAATTTCTATCCAAGAGGCTGGTGGGACAGCTCAGTGAGTAGGGAAAGCCAGAGACCTGAATTCTTCACAACTGAGGAGCAGACTACAGAAAGCCGTCCCAGACCTCTGCTTGGCAGCATGCTTGAGTGTCCCTCCATACCATGAGCATATGCATGAATGTTCATACACACAATAAAAAAATCTGGGGGGAGACGGGCAGTGAAGCCATGGGGGCTGGATTCCCAGAACCCGCAAAGGCTGGGTAGGGATGTTGGCTGCCTGTAACTCCAGCACTTGGAAAGGAGACAGGAATCCCGAGGGCAAGCTGGTTAGCTAGACCAGTCAGAACCAAGGGGCTCAGGATGAAGACCCTGTCGTAATAAAGGGGACAGTCATAAAGGAAGGCGTGTGCACCACACACGCGAGAATGTGAACGTAAACATGCACACACAAAAGACCTGGTTTAGAGGGTTAAGAAAGTATTCCTGTAGGTAAAGGGTAAAGTGCTTGCCAAGGAAACATGAGGAACCAAGTTCAGTAGCCAGCACCCATGGAAAACACTAAGTGTGGTAATATGCACTTGTGTGTGTGTGTGTGTGTGTGTGTGTGTGTGTGTGTGTGTGTGATGACAGATGGATCTTTTGGGCTTGGGTAGGCCAGGCAGTCTGACCTCAACAATGAGCCCTAGGCTGGTGGCTCAAAAAAAGATGAATGGTATCTGAGGAAAGACATGAGGTTGACCTCTGTTGGAGACACACACATACACACGTACTAGCGTGTCCACGCACAGGGGAGGGATATTTGCTTTAGCTGACTTCTTGGTTTTAGAGGTAAGGGTGAATTAAGATTAGTTCTGGCTGCACAGATTGAAGTGTGTTTTCTAACAAGTAGTCAGACCTGGCAGCTCACGTGTTTAGCCCAGCACTGGGAGGCCGAGTCAAGCAGATCTCTGTGAGTTTGAGGCCAGCCTACTCCACACGGAAAGTTCCAGCCCAGCCAGGGGTTATCTCAAAGAAATAAATGAACAAAACCAATAAAAAGCCCAAGCATTGGCAAGAGCTCCAGGAAGTACAAGACAGTGCTGTCCAGGGGAGAAGGCTTTAGTCAGCCTTGAGGAGATGGGCAAGAGATGACTCTGGGAGGTGCAGAGGTGGCAAGAGTGAGTTCAGAAAGGCCATCTATTGGGCAAGAATCATGAGACCGCATATGTGGGCAGCGAAGGCCTCTTCCCAGAAACCACCAGGCGCTCACTGGACTGTGCCCAAACCAGCCGTGCAGATGACCGTGGGGAAGGACTCTTCTGCACTGCCTCTCTCACACTCCAGTCCTGGTCTGACGCTCACCTGTTAGCCACCTTCCCTCCACAACCCAGGCTCTCCCTCCCCAATATACAGAATCTTCAAACACATTCTTTTTCCCCTTAGTTTTTCTTCCTTGAGACGGTCATGTTATATAACCTAAGCTGGCCTCCAACTGTTGATTCCCCAGCCTCAGCCTCCAGAGGGCTGGGATAGCAGGTGTTGGTTTGCAACCACACCTGGCTGTAAGTCAATACTTTATTTTTCAACTAAATACTGGGAGGAATGCAACTCTGGGGGTCCTGGGTGTGGCTCGACTGGCACACTGTTTGCTTTGTTGGCACAAAGCTCTGAGTTCAATCCCCAGCCCTGATAAAAATGGGTATGATTTTGCATGCCCATAATCCCAGCACCCAAGAGTCAGGGGCAGGAGGATGGGGAGTTCAAATCGACCATCTGCTATATATACAGCAAGTGAAAATTAGCCTGGGCTGTATGAGGTTCTATGTAAGAAAGATAAATGAGGGGTTGGGGATTTAGCTCAGTGGTAGAGCACTTGCCTAGCAAGTCCAAGGCCCTGGGTTCAGTCCCCAGCTCTGAAAAAAAGAAAAAGGAAAAAAAAAAAAGAAAGATAAATGAACGAAACCACAAGTGTTTTACAAGACACAGAGGCAAACGGTAAAACGTACATTGCAGGGGCTGGGGAGACGGCTCAGCACTTAAAGGAGCATGGGGTGCTTTCCCAGAGGACCAGGGTTCTTCCATGCTCAGCATCCAAATGTCTAACACCAGTTCCAGGGTTACTGGCTGACACCCTTCTGGCCTTTGTGGGCACTTCATGCATAGGACACACCAACATACAAGCAGGCAGAACACCCATCACACGAAGGTTGAGTGAATCTTTAAAAAAAAAAGGGGGGGGGGAGTATTTGCAAGGCAAATACCTTTGAGGTAGAAGAGCCTAGTTAGAAGTGACTTGTGAAGCCTTTGGGACTCTCCCTACAGTCTTCATAATGATCTCTGTTTTTCATATTAAAAAGGAAAGTTGGCCCAACACAACGAAGGTGAGTACTTCAAGGTGAAGCCAATCGGGAGCTTCACCAACAAGTTTCCTATTCCTTAGATAATAAAAGACTAACAGGGGCTGAAGAGATGGCTCAGCGGTTAAGAGCACTGACTGCTCTTCCAGAGGTCTTGAGTTCAAATCCCAGCACCCACATGGTGGCTCACAACCATCTGTAATGGGATCTGATGCCCTCTTGTGGTGTGTCTGAAGACAGCTACAGTACTCACATACATAAAGTAAATAATTCTTTAAAAAAAAATTAACAGATTAATGAATAGTCACTTTTGACCTTCCTTGTACCCATGAAGTAAAGGCAAACTAAACCCTTACCTTCTGGCTACAGGAAAGACTAGCCTGCAAATTGTGACTAGTTTTTGGGGTTCGCCTCCTTCACCTTCAACAGCTACTATCTAAATCGGGATCTAGTGTCTGCTCCCAAAATATGATCTCAGATTTCAAACAAAAACACGTTTTGCAATCTTTTGCCCAACCTCACCCACATATAACAGTGTTCCTACAAAACTAAGACAACCGCACCGCAAGTCACGTGAGCATTTGATTTTATGCCACAGTCTTACTGCCAAGAACAGTGTTTTTCCAGGTGCGGTGTCAGGATGAGCACTGCAGGGGTTGATATGAGAGGATTTCAAGGCTAGCTTGGGCTATAAAGACCATGTCTCAAAAAGACAAAACAGATTTTAAAAACCACAAAGAAAATTCAAACTCACCAATGTGCATGTATTTAATGCAGTCTCTAAAGTTTAAAGTAAAGTTTGCAGAAAAAAATTTTTTTTGGTCTTTAGTACTTTAAAACTATTTGCATGGGCTTTAGCACGATGGCTCAGAGGGGAAAGGTAACTGTTGCCACTCCTGGTGACCCGGGTTTGATCCCAGGGTCTCAGGAACTCACGCTGTGAAAGACAATCAGCTCCTACAAGATATTCGTTCACTTCCACACAAGCCATGACACCAGGGACAGACACACTCACACAAACAAATGTTAAAAAATAAAAAAAGCTGTTCTCCCTATCTGGCCAATCGGTTTTGCCGAGCTTTCCAGTATATAGAACCAACCTAACTACGAAATTAAGGTCCCTCTTTCCCAGTCAGTCACTCTGTGGGCAACCAGACTAGAGGGGAACAGTTCACCCCAAAACAACCCTGTCTTTCCTGCCACGCTGACATCGAGGACTGGTCATGTTAGGGATCGTTACAGAACGGAGCAGTACAGATGATCCCTAGTTGCTGAATCTGTGGGGCTCATTGTAATTAAATCTTTACTTTTACTCAACTAAAGGTTAGAAGTAACCAAACCCTGAGGTGTGGCGTTTTATATCTGGGCAGCCTGTCACGTATATCACACAGGTTGTGGACAATTTTAACAGTTGATCACCAGGGACTGTACACTAGCCAAAGTTTCACAAATCCTCTCAAGTCTAGTCAGATTTCTACAAACTTCTGTTTCCAACACTAGGGGGAAAGTGGTTTCTCAGACCACTGTCACCAGAGGCCGGATGCAAAGTACGTAAGAAACCTGGAAACTGAAGACCTCAGATTGGGTTTCTTTACCTAGAATTACAGAGCCAGCAAAACGACGTGACCAGTCCCCGATGTCAGGGTCTCAGGATGGGCAGGGGTATTTTGGGGTGGACCGCGTCCCCGCTAGTCTGGTTGCTCACAGCGTGGCTGGCGGGGGAAGTAGTCCAGGGCCCGGATGCCGGCCCGCACCAGCATCCTGCCAGCGCCCCGCAGGCCTGCGCCTGCCCTTGTGATAGTCAAGGTGACAGTCCGGATAAGGGTGACGGGGACCGGCCGCGGGCGGCTCACCTCGCACAGGGGAGTCGGAGCTGAGGCCCATGGCGCGGGCAGCAGGAAGGCCGTGGCAGGACCGCGCGGGCGAGCGCTGGGGACCGCGGAGACCTGGGGGAAAGACGCGACCTCGGGGCCCACTCACTGCCACTGCGCAGGCGCCGCGGCAATCTGGGAGCGCGTGTGCGGGCGCGCCGGTAGAGTCGCGCATGCGCAGCTGGCCCAACCCCCGCAGACCGGTGAGGATTTGACAACCGCGGGCACCAAGGTGGTGACTGCGTCTGCGCCGCCCTGGCGAGCCTATCCAGGCCGGGTTTTACTGGTGGTCCAGTTGAGAGCGTTTCAGGTGACTCAGGACAACTACCTGCAAGACTGTCGCCCGATGGCTTGCGGATCCTTTAACTTTTGGTAACAATTAACGCAACGTGTGGCCAGCTCAGCTGTGGGTCCTGCAAATCTGGCCAACTCTACTGTGGGTCCTGCAAAGACAGACTTTACTCTAGGATGCCAGTGCAGGCACACGGGCATCGATGGAGCTGAGTTTAGAGCCTTCGCTAGCCACATTGGGCCTCCATCCGTTCTGCCTCTGACCCTGCCACTCATCTACCCAAGAGTGTCCCAGAAAGACGAAAACAAAGACAACTTGCTCGCTCCGGCTGGCGGCTGGCGAGGCAGCTCAGCGGTTCTCTGCTTGCTGTACAGTGTTTGCCCAACATGCACAACACTCTACCTTCAATTCCCAGAATTGCCATGAATAAATAAACATAAGTAGATTGTCCACTTAGAAAAACGATTTAGAAGGCTACAGAGAGGGGTTCTGAAAGAAGGGAGTGTCTGGGAGAGGCGAAAACAAACGACTTGAAGTCGAATCATGGGTTCAAGCTGGAGGCGTTGGTTCTGCTTTCCAGATTGCCCTGTCTGTCTCTGTCTCTGTCTCTGTCTCTGACTCTCTCTCTCTCTCTCTCTCTCTCTCTCTCTCTCTCTCTCTCTCTCTCTCTCTCTCTCTCTCTCGTGTGTGTGTGTGTGTGTGTGTGTGTGTGTGTGTGTGTGTGTGTTCTGCTCTGACCTAGACAGATTTTTTTACTATTTTAAAAACTCTGAGATAGGTTCCTCTGCTAGTAAAAATTCTAACAGCTATCAGAAAAGCTGCTATAAAAATTATTGGATCTTCCAACCAAGTCAGAAACCCTCTCAAGAAAATATTCTTTTTTTTTTAAAGGTTCTAAATTTTATTACTGGACAAATTAGTTCAGACACAAGTAAATCTCTAGGTTAAAAATGTTGAAATCCATCTGGTCGGACTGATCGATGACGGCGATTCAGTAGAAATCCTCAGTCTGGCCATAGTGTGACTCCTTACAGACCCAGCTTCGTTCTCCTCCAGTGTCTTCTCTTAGAGTTGTACCTGATTTTGTTACCAGTTTTCATCCGAATCCATTGAGGAATAGGACGATTTTGCTTTTGTTTCTTTGCCAGGAATCGCTTGATTCTGAAAGTCTTGTGAGAAGACATGGCGAGGATCTGAATCAGGCGCAGAGCGCACGATGGCGGAGGAAAGGAGAAGAGCTCAAGAAAATATTCTTGAAGAGCCGTTTTTGATCTCCAGAGATCTCCAGGTAGCTCAGGTCTCACTTGAGGAAATTCTTTTCTTTCTTTCTTTCTTTCTTTCTTTCTTTCTTTCTTTCTTTCTTTCTTTCTTTCTTCCTTCCTTCCTTCCTTCCTTCCTTTCTTTCTTCCTTTCTTTCTTTCTGACTTATTTATTTTGCACACAGCATTCTGCCTGCGTGTACACCTATAAACTAGAAGAGGGCACCAGATCTGATTCTAGATGGTTGTGAGCCACCATGTGGTTGCTGGGATTTGAACTCAGGACCTCTGGAAGAGCAGACAATGCTCTTAACTGTCACAGCCTCCCGGGTCCCCCTTGTCAGACCCTTCTGGGTGTCTTGCAGGGTTTGATCCCTGCTGAGCCCTGCAGATGCATGTGGAAGCCTTTTGTTCCTAGCAAAGGAACAGCCTGGCCCGGTAGCAATTCGTTCCTGTCTTTTGTCTTCCCAGACTTTTGTTTTTGGGATTTAGGCTGGTCTTCCTGGATTTCTCCCCACTAAATTTGGGGCATGTATCGGTCTTTTGTTACTGACGTCTTGAGCCAGGGTTTCCCACTGTGCTTCCCAGGTTTTTCCACCTGGTCAACTTGGGGTATATATTCGGTGAATAAAGCTACAGAAGGGCATTCTTTCTTAACACGAATAACCCGTGTATGTGTGTGTGTGTTTTAATCCTGCAGGCTTACGCCCAGTTCTCGGTGCCGTGTAGGTGTGGGCATTGACACTTAACCTCTAAGCCATCTCTCCAGCCTCACACATTTTCTTTTAACATTGCAAAAGAATTCAGAGACCTGCCTGACTCTGTTACACACAGATGCTAAGCTTAGCTGGGTGGGCCCCTGTCCTGAAAAGACCATTTTTACCTGGTCCTGGATTCTCTGGGTCCCAGGCTGAACTTGAACTCAGGAATCTGCATGCCTTTGTATCTTTCTGACAAGCTGGCTCATTAGTGCAGCTCCCTTTGTCCCTTTAGATTCCTGAAGCCTCTCATAATTCATATTGCATCCTTATAGTTGAGGAATTAATTTTTTTTTTTTTGAGCTGGGGACCGAACCCAGGGCCTTGCGCTTCCTAGGTCTACCACTGAGCTAAATCCCCAACCCCTGGAATTAAATATTTTTGAACTCATGTATTTAGAGTTCTTTTCCACAGCCTTAAGGGCTGTCCTGAAGATCCCAGGTTTACCATTTTACTGAGACATTAGCCACGCCTTTGCCTCCTGGACTCAGGCTGCCTCAGATTATCATGGAGTCATTAACATTCAGAGAGGGGGCATTCCCTGAAGGGATGTGAAAAGATATACATTATTACTCAAGCAAGCCTTACACCCACAGACGACAGACACTGGATACTTGCCACACTGGGCTGAGCAACTCCGGGAGGCTCACACCAGGGCCCTGTCCCAGGGGCAGGAATCATGCTACTCCATTCCCACCAGAGCTTGGCACTTAGAGATAGATTATAAGCACATATATCTTTAGAATAGGACCCAAGCTTGATTCCCAGTGCCCATGTCGGTGTGCCCACAACTCCTGTCACTGCAGTTCTAAGAAACCCCACTCTTCTGGCTTCCCTGAGCACAATTAACAATCTTAGAAAAAAATAAAAGAATTAAGATGACTGTCAATGTCTAACACATAAACTTGTCATGAGTACTTTGAGGTAGTGGTCTGGCTGGGTGCCAACTGCACGGTTTGGAAAGGGAAATCTTAACTCAGGATGCTCCTGCCTCTGATCTGGGAGGGCAGGACGTGGTGGGAGGTCTGCCCATAACCAGTCACCTCTCTGGGTTGTCCTGCTGCGGGTCTCCTAGGCCTAATGTGCTTTTCACATCGGGAACCCCTCCCCCCCCCCCCGACGCCAGTTTGCCCCCTGGAAGCTGATGATGATGCAAGCAGTGGGCATTGGGACAAATTACCATCCTGCGGCCTCTGAGCATGCTCAGTGTGGGTTGGCGGAGGGCTCAGGCTCAAGACCTGCTTAGTTTGGCGTTGGTCTACCTCCTGGACCTGCTCATTGGAAGGGGTGAACAGGTCTGGTAGGGTGGCTCCTGCGCATGATCAGTGTGGAGCTGGCCGGGATCCAATGGGGTAGCCTCTGGGCATGCTCAGCACGGAGGGGCCGGATCCCGGCGAGTAGCTGTTGCGCATGCTCAGAGTGGTGCTCGCCGGGCCGGAGCGCGCAGGGGGCGGGCAGAGGCGGGGCCGTGGCGCCCTTATCCCGGGCGCGGGCGGCCGGGGTTCAGAGTGCGGGCCGCGGAGCGGGCAGCGCGGTCTCGGCATGGGTCCGCGCGCTGGGCCTGCGCGGGCGATGCCGCCCGGTCCTCCCTGACGCCTGACGCTGAGTGTCGCCGCCCCGATGGCCGCCGAGCCCCCAGCGCTGCGCCTGCGGCCGCCTGGAAGCACCGGAGACAGCCCGCCGGTGCCGCGCCTGCTCGGAGGCTGCGTGCCGCTGTCGCATCAGGTGGCTGGCCACATGTACGGCAAGGACAAAGTGGGTGAGTGCGGCCTCGGGTTCCCTTCCCCGGTCCTCGCTTTGCTCTGTCCCGGCAGTCCCCGGCCTCCGCTGTGCCCTGCTCCGGCAGTCCCCGGCCTCCGCTGTTCTCAGCCTCGGTGGTGCTGTGGGCTTAGCCGTCACCACCTCTACAGTCACTGGTCTCCACTCTCCCCACCCTGGCAGTCTCAGGCCTCACTGTCTCAGCTGTCCCCAGCTCTTCTGTCCCCACCCTGGCAGTCCCTGGCCTCCCATCCCGGTCACAGCTGTCTAAGGCTCTTATGTTCCCTACCCCGCAGTTCCCGGCCCCAGGTGTCCCCCCCAGTCTGGAGTCACCGTCTCCCGCTGTCCCGAGTCTCCCCTGTCCCCAGGGTAGGAAGCCCGGAGCCCCCAGGAGCAGCCACAGGCTCCTAGTGGCGCGGAGAGGCGTGCCCCTTCGCCCGAGGGAAGGCGAGTGTTGATTGGAGAAGGCGTTGTTAGTAAAAATAAGGAACTTGGTTTTCTTTTCTGGACCGGGAAGTAAATTCTCCCTGGAGCTCAAGATCTGCTTATTACCAGGAATAGTAATTGCAAGAGGTACCCGAACACTTAAGATGCTAACCCATCGCTGGAGGGGAAGAAACAACAAACTGCTATGTGTTTTTAAACTTGCCTTGGCTCATCCAGGATCACTCCCTGTCCCTTGAGGAGGATTCTCCGGTGTCTTTGATTGCGCTGGGAGGCGTGGTTCGGCGGTGCAGAACCTTGCCTCCTGGGTAGGCTACACACCCGGCTGTTAACATAGAACAGTGCACATATAAAATATGCATTCTTTCCTTATTCATTTTTATAGACTGTTCCCTGACGTATGTCATGTGCTTTGTGAATTCAAGATTTGTAGAGCAGCACAGGGTCTACTCCAGGGCAGAGACTAATTCAACCTGCTACTCACAGCGTTTGGGCGCGGTGGACATGTGAAACTTAGAGTGAACTTGGGACTCTTGTGGATATCTGGCCCGGAACAGCCTCCGTTAGAGACGGTTTGTGTTTTGCTGATGAAGTGATTCAGGTTTAGGCTGGTAAGATAATACATTCATTTCTTTCCTTTCTTCCGGTGGCTTAGAGGATTGATTCTAAGACCTTAGACAGTCTTGGTAAGAGCATTACCACTGACCTACATTCCCCAGGGCTTCCTCTTTTTCTTTGAAGACAGGGCACCCTCAGTACCACTTGGAACTCACTATTGCTTAGACGGGCCTTGAACTTTGGATCCTCCTGAGTGGTGTAGGCATGAGCCTGCTAAAGTAACGCGTTTTAAGACAAGCCTGGTTGAGCATCACGCTGAAACACTGTCCCAGAACCAAACCAACACCCACCGTTTATTGTGCTTGTGGGAAACGCACAGACTGGAGCCCAGCTGCGATCAGGAAATGTTGAAAGACTACGTCAGAGTTAGGAAACTGCACACTTGAGATTCTTGGCTAAGATATTTCCTCCTGTGCATCATATCTGGAGTCCGCTTGCCTCTAACGATGGCATCTAAAGGCTTAAGAAAGTGGTTGTTTCCCTGGAGGCCCTGGAGACTGCAAAGAACAGTGAAAATCATCCATGATTGGCACCCGGGACTAGCTTACCACGCTAGCGACCTGTTTAGAGTCACTGACGACTGCTCACAGAGTGCCCCGATTGTGCCTTTCAACTGTATCACAAACAAACAGCCCAGAGGGAGCTAATTTCTCACCCCAACTGCCTAATTGAAAGATTGAGATTTCAGAGAAACTGGTCCCCAATTTTACTATTGCCTGCCCCCCCCCCCCAAGTTTCACTAGATTCTTTTGACTGAGAGACTGAATTCTCCATGCTGTGCCAGCAGCCAGATGTTTGTTCCCAGAATTCTCAGATATTTACAGTGTGGATATGGCCGACCATCTTCCCTGCTCATAAATTGATAGTAAGGTAGTCAGCAGTTCAAAGTCCAACTGTTTATTGTCCCTCCACGGTCACGGATGGGGTCAGGTTGCACGTCATGGTGACCCCCCCCCCCCAACCGTAAGACTGCATTCATTGGTCCTTCATAACTAGCCGTAATTTTGCTACCATTTTGAATCGTAATGTAAGTACCCACATTTTCCTACGGTCTTAGGTGACCCCCCCCTCCCCCCGTGAAAGGGTCTTTCTTACCCCGAAAGGGTCACAACCTACAAGTCGAGAACCACTGTGTAGAGTCTGCTGGGCACTGCCAACGCTCCACCGCCTTATTTCTCACTAAGCTGTGGGCCAACATCATGAAGGTTGTATTGTCATTTTAACTGCAGCTACTCGCCGCCTCGTCACAGGAGTTTTCATTTTAGGATTGATCTTGTCTCAAGGACAGGACAGGAAAAGCGTGGCACCCCTCACTGTGCTCGTCCTAAGGTTAATAGCTGCCAGCTGCCTGCTGAGTGCCCTTGGGCCATTGTTTGGGGGGGCGCTTAACTATTCACGCCGACCGAATTCTGAACCTTCACTCACATCACCATGGTGCATGCTGGTCTTTGGGTCTGTGCTGCATCTTGCAGTTAAACCGTGTTCACTTATGGACTAGCTGTTCCTTGACCTGTGATAGGACAGTCACCCTCATCAAACACGCTGCTGCCTGGTGGCCTGGTGGTTCTCTGGGAGCTTCTCTTGGGCCCTGTTCAGTCTTTGGAACAGTTGTCTTGGATGGAAGGCACATATCAGAATTTGCTCACCTGTTCCTCTTTGGCTAGATGTGCTTTTGTTTGTGATAGCAGAAGGTGCATTAGGACATTCCTGGACACCAGAGCTCCTCTCGCACATCATGTCACCAAAATGCAATAGCCGTATCAATTTAAATCTCACATTTGTGTTCAATCTCTTTCTTCTTTTACAATCTCCTTTTCTGTTCTAGTATTTTATCACATACCACTAGCTTCACTCAAAAGCCCTTACAATCTCAAACAAGTGACTCAAAGCAGGAATTTGTGCCTCGGCCATATTGGCCATATTTGGTATGCAGACGTGTGGTGGTCTGTGGGGGGATTTGAGCTGACGCCGGTGGTAGGAAACCTCACACTATTTCGGATCACTGGTCTGCTCGTCCTGTAGTAGAGAGAGCAGGGAGGAGATAGAGGAACAGCGGAGGGAAGGATGGAGCCATGCTGCCCAGTCTCTGTGCTCAGCTGCTCACACAGGACTTTTCTTCTTCCCTGAGCCTTCTGGAAGTTGCATATGTCCTGCCATTTATATAGTGACACTTCTGTGTGGATTTCCTAAGAAAATCCACACTCTCTCCCGAAGCCAGAGTGTATTTCTGCCTTGTGAGGATGTAAGTGTTGCAGCTCTGTAGTGATAATCTCAGCCTGGTTTCGTCTTATTTGAATAATGTGTTTTTTCCCACCCCTGTTCCTCACGACAGCCCTCCGTCCTTACCACAGCATTCAGTTCTCTGCTTTAGCCTAGTAACAAAGCCTCAGCCTTTCTCTCTCCAGTGGTGGTGACACTGAAGAATACACGTTACACACTTAGTGAAATGCTCTCCAGTCTGAGTTCACGAGGGTTCCATAGGATGAAACTCAGGGTGTACATTTCTGACCGGAACGTCGTACTCTTCCAGAGACCCACAGTAGCTGTCTGACCTATATCAGTGGTTAATTTTGGTCATCTGGTTCAAGTAGGGTCTGACTTTTCACCGTGCAGTTGGTATCTCTCCCCGACAGAATGAGGAAGCGATCTGTAGGAGACACTGAAGGTCCTGTGACTATCTGGACCATCGTTGGACCTTAACACTAGATTTTGACTTACACTGAAGCAGATGGTTGAGAAATTATGATTCTCTCCTTAATTCTGCCACTGCCTTTAACAATCGGGTTTCTAAGAAATCACCCTCTCTTTACCCCCGCGTGTGTGCATCCTTACTTATGAACCATTTGGGACTCGCGTCCAACCCAACCACAGAAATGGTTTTTCCTTTGTCAGTGGGACTTCCTTTCTCTTCCAAGTTACTGCAGAATAATGGTGTTGCCCCTCCCCAGCTGGAGAATTGGCCTTTTGTGCGAGGAACCCTGGCTCCCTTTAGCGGCAAACGCTGTCTTTTCTTCAGTTCCTTGATTGAACTTAGGGCCACAAAGCCACATCCCTGACCCAGGAAGTAACCCCTGGAATCTAAGACGAGGGTGTTAGGGGTGTTGGTATTTGGATGTCCTTGTTGGTGGGCCCTTTGTAGATGTGCCACGGGGTGTAGAGGTTTTAGAAGTCACAGATGCATAGCTACAGTTTGGTCCCAACCTGAGACCTTCATTCTGGACTTCCCCAGTGAGAATCCTGGCCGCCAGTGCTCTCATTCCGTTTATTCTGTGACGTCATCCTGTGATTTTTTTTTTTTTTTTTAGAATTTCTATACCAAATTTCACCAGAAAACAAACCTACAGTACAGAGCTCAGGGTCAAGTCTTCTTTGATTTTACGATTCATTTATCATATTTACATGTATGTGTGTACGCACGTCCCTATGAGTTTAGATCCGCCACTTTTGTGTGATGCCTGTGGAAGCCAGAGGACATCGGTCCCTTGCAATTGGAGTTACAGGCAATTGTGAACCACCTGATGTAGGCGCTGGGAACCAAACCTGGGTACTCTGCAAAGCAGTAAATGCTTTAACCTTTACGTCCTCTCTCCAGACCCGAGGTCAGGCTTCCTATACAGACATTATGAGATTAGAAACTGGTCAGAAGTTTTCTTTTTTCTTTTCTTTTTTTTCGGAGTTGGGGACTGAACCCAGGGCCTTGCACTTTGCTAGGCAAGCGCTCTACCACTGAGCTAAATCCCCAACCCCTGGTCAGAAGGTTTTTGGATTGCTTTTTTGTTATTTCTTTCCCCTCCCCTTTATAGTAGCATTTATTTAAACCTAGTTGGTTTTGTTTGTTTCTGCTTACACTTACTTTCCCCTTTCCCATTTCGTTCCCAAGGTCAAGATCGCAGAAAGGGTCGGTTGCGGTGATGCAAGCCTTTAAATCCCAGAGGTGGAAGCAGGCAGATCTCTGTGAGTTGGAGGCCATCCTGGTCTACATAGCAAGTTCCAGACCTAACCATTCTACCCCATTTCTCAGCAGTCTTTGTAGGTGACACGATTCAGCATTTTCTTATGCTCCTTTCTGAGCTTCTGTAGTAACAAACCTTTCCCTCCTCTGCCCGGCAGAAAGGGTGGTTAACACCATACACACCTTTTCACAGCCGGCTTTAAAGCTCACACCATCACTTAAAAAAAATCAGTATCTTGTCTATCAGCGCACACAGTTTTTCTTCCTGGCTTCTGTGCCCAGGGTGTATGTGGACCACTGCTTATTCTGCAAGTGTCTCGGATCTGCTGTCTCACTGCTCAGGGCCGGGTAGCTGGCATCAGGATCATTGAATAGCCGTCCTTTCTCTTTGAGGCTAGTCTGGGTGGTTTCTGACCATTTGTGACCAGGCACCGATTTCCAGTCGCTCCTCACGTTCTGTAAGAGACTCTGGAGGAAGAGCTTTGTATTCCTCAGCTGCACTTCCTCTCCTTTCCTAGTTTCTGCCAGCGAGGGCCAGTGGTCATAAGGGAGCCGTCATGCACAGAATCCACTAGGCTTCCCAAACTAGTTAATGCTACTCTAAATTGTTCTAGCCTTTAGACAGATTTTTTTTTGGTGGTGGTGGGGGGAAACTTTGAAATATATAAAACATAGCCAGAATGTCAGTGAACCAGCTATGTCCAGTCGCTAAGCTGACCCCGGGTGTTAGATGGTGGTTTGCGGAACTGTTTCAGAGTAAGTTCTGTCGTGACCTTTTGTTCTGATGATTGTGCGTCTCCTAAAAATATGACCCCTTTTTTGCCTACTTAGGATAAAACATTGAAACTCAGAATACAGTGTTTGGCAGTTGCCGTCTTTGTAATGAGACCTGACGTTGAATATGGTTTAAATGTGGGACTGACGTAAGCTGTGTTGTGAGACCTTCGTCTCTGTTCCTTCTTCGAGTAGCCCATTCGGTTATCACGGGCGTCGGTATTCTGTCCTTTGGCGCAAGGTTTGTTTGTTTAATCTTAAAAGTTTTAAGTAGTACTTGGAATTGAACCTAGAATCTTGTGAACTAGGCATATACTCTGCCGTGGCGTTCCATGCCCAAATCTCTTGATGTTTTTAGCCACGAATTTATTGTAGTTACTTATTATGTGCATGCGTGTGTGAGAGACAGAGGTAGTGTGCACATGTTCACGTGCTTGTGCGCGAGGCACGCTCAGGCCGAGGTTTCTACTGTACCTTTGTCCATATCGCATGCATTCATCTAGTTTCCTCCCCTATGGGAATAGGTAGAGTTATTTAAAGGGCGCGTTGGAGGGCGCATCGTGCCTATTTAGCAAAGCAGCCTCCTCAGTCTGAGCTAACAGCGCCAGAAGTTGAATCCCTTGTAGGAGAGGGCCTTCAATCCACTAAGAAAGTGGTCGGTTATCCCAGTCTTGGCACATCTTGCCTGCCCAGTCAGTGTCATCCATGTGGAGCCCACGGCTGAGTTAGAGTGCTGGAGACAATTCTCCTCGGCAGCCTGCACACAGCCTTCTGCACCATTGAGGGCTGGCCAGCAGAGAGGATGTTTCTAACCCTTTTCTACCTTGATTTCTGTTTTCTTCAGCCACAAGATCTTACAGCCGAGTTCTCTCCACCTTATTTTGGAGGCCAGGTCTCTCACTGAGCAAGGAACAAGGTCTCTAGACTAGTTCACGGGCAAACACTAAGGATCTTTCTTGTTTTAGCCTCCCCGGGGTGGGGATTGTAGATATCCTAGCCAGGGTTTTATGTGGGCCCTGGGGCAAAAGCCTCATGATTGCCCTGCAAGCATCTTACTGAGTCATCTTCTCGACCTGCTTTCTCTTATTTGTGTGTATGGGCATTTGCGCGTTTGCATGTTCATGTTTGTGTGTGCACACATGTGTGTACCTGTGTGTGTGTGTGAACGTGTGTGTGTGTGTGTGTGTGTGAGCGTGCGTGTGTGTGCATGCGTGTGTGTGCATGCATCTGTGTGGTGCCCAGAGTTGATATCAATTGTCCTCTATTGCTCCCCACTGTATTTATCAATGAGGGTCTCGTGGTGGACCCAAGCTCACGGACTCTCCCTGGGCTAGCCACTTCTAATAGGCGTCTGTTGGCTCTGCCTCCCAGTAGGCAGCCATCATGCCTTCTTGTCTATATATGGACATCTAAACGTGGGGCATCACATGCATGATAAGTGCTCCGTCCACCGAGCCATCTCCTCTTTATTTTATTTTTTTTAAATTATTTATTAATTTATTGAAGCAGAGTCTTATGCAGGCCAGCCTGGCCCTGATAGCTACCCAGCCTGACCTGTATCTCACTGCTTGGCTGAGGTTGAATCGATTCACCTGCCTTCGATTCCCAAGTTCAGGATTGTAGGTGCACACTATACATGAGACATGAGATCGTCACACACGTTTGTTTACACTGTTTGTCTGATTGTTTCTCTACAGTTGGGTTCAGAGTCAGATTGTACAGTGTTGTCGAGAGAGATCATGCCTTCTCGGACTGCAGGGCACAGGTTATCAGTGGCGCTGCTGTTGACAGACCTTTGCTTACAAAGCTGAGTGACAGCTCTCAGTATTCCTACCGTGGAGTGACTATTTTCTTTTTTTTGCCACTGTAATTAAGTAGCGTGGGAGGAATATTTGAGTGTTATTTACCCCTCTCCTCCCTTAAAACGCCATAAGTAGCCACGGAGACTTGCCAAGCTCACGTATCTGAGCTACGCTGCTGAAGGCTACACCGGGAAGTGCTCCCGCCTTTCTCCAGCAGTTGGCATTGCACACACACCGAGCGCTCTCTTCCAGGATGGACCAGGATGCCTCAGCCTCTGTCGGCGGATATTACCCATATCGGGGCTGCTACTTTGAATCATCCCCCAAATGCCATTCTCCTAAATTTGGACAGCGGCGGCTCCTGGACTCTCTTGTGTCTTTTTGACATTTCCTGTTTTTCCCTTTGAAGTGTCTTCTCCATTTCTGGCATAAGACGACGATGCAGGGTTGTTTTGTGTCTTCCTTGTTCCAGGCCTGGAACTGGAAGGAACTGTTTGTGTCCCTTAGCGAGGAGTGGCATTTCAAATCTGCATTCCAGGTGTATGGTTCTGCTTGTCCTTTGAGCAAACACCCTTCACGCATGAGGTTACGTGTGTTTACCGGCGTGCGTGTGTGAGCATGAATGCACGCCCTGGAGACTTCAGGCAGGACGCCACATATGCACAAGCTTGAGCAGCCCGGGCCTGTTATTTCGAGCTCAGCATCCGAAGGCTTCGTCTCCCATCTCAGTGAGGGCTCCATCTTCTCAAAGAAATGATTGTGTTTACTCATTTTGAAATCATAAATAAACTTTCCTTCCTGGCGAAGTGAGTATATATGTACTGCTGTGTTAATCTTACTTTTCTTATTTGTTGTTTGAAACAGGGTCTCACCCTGTTGCTTAGATTGGCTTGGACTTCCAGTGTCGTCCAGGCTTTCCTAGAGCTCCTGTAGACACAGAGCACTGCTCTTGGCTTTTCTGTCTTTTTCTTTTTCTTTTTCTTTTTTTTTTTTCCGGGGCTGGGGACCGAACCCAGGACCTTGCGCTTCCTAGGTAAGTGCTCTACCACTGAGCCAAATCCCCAACCCCTGTCTTTTTCTGTGCACAACTTGCATGCTCTTTGGTGCTCATGGAGAGGAGAAGAAGGCTTCCGATCCGTGGAACTGGAGTTTCAGACTGGACTATTGCCAGTCATGTCGTAGGTGCTAGGAATTGAACCTGGGTCCTTTGGAAGAGAAGCAAGTGCTCTTAACCACTGATCCATCTCTCTAGTCCCTTTACCGTGTGTGTGTGTGTGTGTGTGTGTGTGTGTGTGTGTGTGTGTGTGTGTGTTTATATAGTTGTAATTATGTTTATTATTATTTTTTTTTTAAAGATTTTATTTTATTGTATATGAGTACACTGTAGCTGCCTTCAGACACACCAGAAGAGGGCATCAGATCTCATTACAGATGGTTATGAGCCACCATGTGGTTGCTGGGATTTGAACTCAGGACCTCAGGAAGAGCAGTCGGTGCTCTTAACCACTGAGCCATCTCTCCAGCCCATGTTTATTATTTTTTAAAGATGAGAATGTCTTATAACCCAGGCTAGCCTGGAAGTCATTCTGTAGTCAGGTGACCTTGAACTCTGAACTCTGATACTCCCGACCTCCTGATCTGGGATTAAAGGTATGCGCCATCATGCCTAACTTTTGTAAAGCTGGGGATTGAACTTGGCCTCTGGCAACTGGACGGTCACTATACCCATAGAACTATTACCAACCCTTGCGGTGGTGTTTACTTGAGATTTATGGTCTATACTTCTTTTTTTTTTTTTTTCTTCCAGCTGGGGACCGAACCCAGGGCCTTGTGCTTTCTAGGCAAGCGCTCTACCACTGAGCTAAATCCCCAACCATGGTCTGTACTTCTTTGTTTGTTTGTTTGTTTTCTTTTTTGTTTGTTTGTTTGTTTGTTTGTTTTCTTTTTTCGGAGCTAGGGACCGAACCCAGGGCCTTGCGCTTGCTAGGCAAGTGCTCTACCACTGAGCTAAATCCCCAACCCCCATGGTCTGTACTTCTTAAAGCCATCTTTGATGGGTTTTTAGAAATCACAGTTACACTGTCTTATATAGAGCATTGGTTCTCACCCTTCCTAATGCTGCAACTCTTTATGTTGTGGTGACCCCAATCATAAAACTTTCATTGCTACCTCAAAACTAATTTTGCTGCTGTTATGACTTTGTAATGTAAATATTCAACATGTAGGATATCTGTTTCGTGACCCCGGGGTCACGACATAGATTGAGACCCATGCATACAGAGCCTTGACTATAGAGAACAGCTCTTGGGAGGGTGATGTGGGACGATCAAGGCCCGCTGGGCTGCAGAGTAAGTTCCAAGTCATTCCAGGGTAAAGAGCCTCTCACCATAACCCTCTGAGACCGCCTTCAAAACAAATAAAAAGGAATTGAGAAAGATACTATCTTGTTTCCTGAGAAATTTGATGAGATTACTGTTACTATTTTTGTTTGTTTGATATGGTTGTGTTGGGAACAGTCACTAGGAGGCCATTTTGGCTGTGTTTGCATTGCCTTCTCCTCCCTGCCCCCACCCGCTCTCTTTTCAATGCTGAAGATTAAATCCAGGGTTGCATGCTTGCAAGGGGGTGGGGGGACAACATGACATGACACAACACGACTCTTTGTCAGCATCCCCTGCCCCCCTAGGTTTGTTCTTCCTGTGTCAGTTTTAGTCTTGAGTGTTTTAGAGAATTTGTTTCATGGCTGTTGTGGCATTCGCTGAGGGGAACCTCATGTCTCTTCTCTGCCTCCAAATGTTCACTTATTCCTAATAATGATCTTTTATCTTCTTTTTCCTTGATCTGTTTAGTAAGATGCTTGCCCATTTTCTAGGTCAGTCCCTTTTGATTTGATTAATTATTGTCTGTCCATCTTTGACAGATTATCTATTGAGACATGCTCTCACTGTGTCCTTCAGGCTGGCCTTTAACTCTTGACCCTGCCCCCTCACCTCTGCAGTTCAGAGATTACCATGCCCAGCATCCAGTTTTTATTGAACTGGCTTCTTGTTCATATGCGCGTGTTTAAAGTTAATATGTCTTTCTCAGACATAAGTGTGGTTCCTTTTCCTGAATGATAGAAATACTTAGTGTCTTCTTCTTACATTATTTATTTGATGATGGGAGGGGATAGATAGGCAGGGTGCCCTTGTGGAAGGCAACAGATGGTTTACAGGGATTGAACTCAGGTCCCTAGGTTTAGCAGAAGTCATCCCTTACCCACTGAGCGGCCGCCATTAGACATATTGAAAGCCACACATTCCACGGTGAGCTGCACTGTGCAAACTGTTTTCGTTTAGCACGTGGAGCGCTTTCTCGTTTCTCCTGTGGTTTTGATCCACATGTAATTACAGTGGCATCGGTTGCTCTCCTATTATTCAGTATTCCCCCACGTCCTTGCTGCTACTCCTGTGGTTTTGGGGCATCCTCTGCAGGATCCCAGTCCTCGTAGGTTTGGGGCTTCGTGAACAGTGTTTATTCTTGAAGGGCTTGTGTGTTCTGCTGGACGGTTTTCCCTGATGGTCCTGAAGTGTGCAGGGCTCTCTCCCTCAGCTGAGACTGGAGTGACAAGGGACAGGCTGGACACAGGGTCTCTGCGCTGTATGTAAACTGGCCGATTCTCTACTGTTAGGCTTTGGTGTGTCATGGCAGTGCCTTCTCCACCAATACCAGAAAATCTCTGTGAGCTTGTCTGTAGTTCTACTCCATTTTTGCTCCTTGTATCTTGAAGCTATGTTATTATAAGCTCTGTTACACGTCTGTAATTGTGTATCCTAATCATCTAACCTCGTCATTATGAAGTGTCTTTCTTAAATACTAAAGTTTCCTTCCTTGGGGCTGGAGAGTTTGCTCCGTGGTTAGGATGGCTCCCTCAGCATCCACGTCAGTTGGCTCACAGCCACTGTAACTCCAGCTCCAAAGGATCTGATGCCCTTTTCCGGTCTTTTCAGGGACTCCCCCTTCCCCGACCTACACACACTGAAGAAGATCGAAATCAAGATCCTTCTCTTCGTCACGCAAGGTGGCAGATGCCTCTAACCCCAGCACTCAGAGAAGCAGAGGCAGGCAGATCTGTGGGAGTTCAAGCCCAACGTGGTCTATGCAGCAAGTTCCAGGACAGCCAGGGCTACACAGAGAAACCTTAAAACACACACACACACACACACACACACACACACACACACACACACACAAACTCCTCGTCCCGGAGCTTGCCATGGGATGTGCTGTAGTCTCTTCCTTACGCTGGAGTGTGCGGGTACTGTCTCCCCCCATCCCTCCCTTCCTACAGAAAGGCTGAACCCAGGGCCTCAACAGTGCAGAACAGGGCGGGCAAGCATGTGCCCATGTCTCCAACCCGTGTCTTTATGTTTGAAGTGTCTGGGGGTATGCACTTTCCCATGTATTAAAATTCCAGTTGTCTTTGGCTGTGGATTAAAAAAATTCTTAAATATATTTTAGAATATCTTAGTCTCATTTTTAAACACTTCCGTTATTTTTAAATATATTTATAATGAGAATCCTTAGTAGAATGTACAGTTCTTTTGGTATATGTTTGTTTTTTGTGACATGGTTTTATTTCTAATAATAAAAGGAGTAGTGTTAGCCTGTACATGGCGACCCATCAGAGAAAGATGTAAAAGCCATGGAGGAGCTGAGAGTGGTGGTGCACGACTTTAATCCCGTGACTTAGGGGGCAGAGGCAGGTAGGTAGGTCTGTTGCATTCTGGGCCAGCCAGGAGACCCTGTCTCAAAAAGCAAACAAAACCAAAACCCCTAGTACTATGTTCATAATAACTAGAAGGAAAAGCATGAAAAAAGAATTTCCAAATTATATAGAATACTCTTTACATCAATTTGGTGGGGTCTTTTTCTTGTTTTCCTTTTGAGACTGGAAGGGTCTTACTCTGCAGCTTTCTGGCCTGGAGCTTGCCCTGCCAGGCTGGCCTTGAACTTGAAAGTGTGCCTGCCTCTGTCTGAGACGAGTAGGATCAAAGGCGAGCAACACCACACCTGGCTGCCTCTCACAGACGTTTTAACAGGTTGTAGCAGTGATCTTCTGAGCGCCTGCTGGCACGTCGGTCTTCTACCAGTGATTATTGTGGTAAAAGTCTGAGCGTCAGACATAACAGTCTGAACATGCAGTCCCATCAGCTGCATGCTGTGAAGGGCACTCCGTGTTAGTGGACTGTTTTTGTGTGTGTGTGTCCACGAGTCTGCATGAGTTTCTTTACACCGCCGGTGCAGATGGCTGTGGAAGGCAGAAGAGGGTGTCAGGTCACCTAGAGCTGGAGTTGCAGTGCTGAGAGCTGAACAGGACAGCAGGCTCTCCATGCTTGAGCTCCTGCCCAAGTCTGAGATCCTGGGATGTCTTCATCTCTGAGAACTCCATATCCTCTGAGTACTTCCCTGTCCTTGTCTCTAGCCTCTGCCAGCCGCCATTCTGCCTTCTAAGAGCTGGGTCACTTCAGACGCCGAATCAGGAAGTGCTGGCTTGTTCCCGGTGTGGTCGGAGGCTTTCAGTACATCAGCTTCAGCTCCCTAATGGCTTTGAAACAGGCCTTGGGTGCTACTTAGTTTCGGTGGGGCTGACTTGCCAGAGGATTGTTCACAGTTGTTTTACTTTGCCTTGAATGCCCCTGCCTCAGAGCCGGACACTCACTGCCCCTTCTGTAGGTCTACTGGATTATAACTGGTCTGGAACTCAGAGCTGGGGTTAAAGGCTTTTGCCAGCATGCCTGGCCCTATCCCTTGTGATGGTGGTGGTGGAGGTGATTGATGGTGGTGATGATGGTGGTGGTGGTGATGATGATGGTATTTAGAAACCCCTTTGTAGCCCTGGCTGTCCTGGAACTCACTCTGTAGACCAGGCTGGCCTAGAACTCAGAGATCCGACTGCTCCCTCCTCCAGAGCGCTGGGATTAAAGGCATGTGCTGCCCTATCCTAGCTTTCCTTTTGTTCTGAGACAGGGTCTTGCTGTTGCTCTGGCTGGCCTTGAACCAGTGATGGTCCTTCCTCAGCCTTCCTTGGTACCACAGCCCTTGCTGTTGGCATCTCTTAAGGTCCATTTGCTGTTTTCTTCTGTGATAACTTTGTCAACTTGTCTCCCAAGTCATCTCCATCCTACATGCTTTGGTTTTGGGGTTTTGTTTTCTGTTTGTTGTTTTTGTTTTCTTTTTGGTTCTGGAATGTTCTTGGGTTCTCTCAGCCTCTGCACTTTCCTCTGATTTCTGAGGCATACATGGGATTTTTGTTGAACATGCTTGCTTCCTAATTATGACCACGTGACCGTCTTACGTCAGCCTCTGTTGATTCTGCACTCTTCCTGTTCTCTGGTATGCTCGTAGCTCGCTGCTGAACACAGGACATCCTGCTTACAGCAGGCTGGAGAGCAGAGTGGATGGCTTTGCTCCCCCTCTGAAGGACCTGTCTCCTTCACTGCCCGTGCCTTATTCAAGAGCTGTGTGTGGAGCTCCCTGCTTGGGATTCGGCTTTGGTCTTAGATGCTCTAATTCAGCTGGATCTTGGCTTCATTCACTCGGGTTCAGTTTTCTCAGAAAACTTAGTTATTTCGTAGGACCCAGGGGTCTGTTCCTGTGGGCTTGTGGTCTCTCTGATTCAGTCAGCAGCTTCTCCACACAGTTGGCCGGCAGTTGCATGATCCCTGCCTGTAAGTAGTCTGGGAAGCTGAGAAACCCTGGAGTCTGCCGTGGGGGAAAAGGGGATGGGTGAGCTTCTTTCCTGACTGTTGATGCCTCAGTTTCCCCCTCTGGGATTCAGCCCTGGCGTCCATGCGCTGTTGTTCTTCCTGGCTGCAGGAGGAGAGGGCATTCTCACCCTAAAGTCCATCTTCAGAAACAGGTTTCTCTGCAATCCTTTGTAGTCAGCCTAATCCTGGCATCCCCCAAATCTTCTGACCAACCAAGCTATCCCTTCTTCTAACTTACTCACTTCCTTCTGTCCTGCTGATGTCTAGATCACACTCGTCTGAGACGTCTGCTGTGACTCTTTAAATTATTCATTTCTCCCATTGTTAGAAAGTTCACGTCACTTGCCAAAAAGAAGTATAGATAGATACAAGTATATAATATGTAAACTGTATTTTGTCTCAATTGTCACGATTCTGTGAAATCTAGCAGGTAAAGATTAAAATATTTAATTAGCAACGAGTGGTCGTTCCTACTTACGTGGATCAGGCTGGGGTCGGTGTGCATATGGTGACTTGGAAAAAGAGTTTGGCATTGCATGGACACATTACAGATAGGCATCCCTGACCTCTGACCCTCCATCCTGGGACCCAGCACAGCTGCACACAGGGTGTCCACGTTGGGAAGATGCGGTCTATAGAACGTGGCCAACTGTGAGACTCATGGATGGCTACTAGAAACACATTTTTTCCCCTTGTCTATAAAAATGAGCTGGGCTTTATTTCTACGTCGTTGTGTTGTTTTTTCCCCCATAACCTATCACAGAAAGTTTATTACCAAAGAGTTTTAGAAAATCTAGGGGCCATAAGAGAATCTCCCCGAGGGAGGAGGAGTGGAGACGAGAAAGCTGGACGGCTTGGGTGTGCCCTCTCCTAGTAACATGGATTGAGAACATGGGTTGACGGTTTACAACTTGTGACACTTTCCATCCGTGAAAGTGGTTGACCTGCTGTCTCAGGAGCAGACGTGGCCTGGGAAACCATACCTTAACCAAAACATTGACGGCCCTCATCTCCGTTGTGCAGGCATACTCCAGCACCCAGATGGTACAGTTCTGAAACAGCTGCAGCCACCGCCTCGGGGCCCAAGAGAGCTGGAATTTTATACCATGGTAAGTGATGTGAGGTGCCGTGTTGGTCTACGCGCTCCTCAGTTTTCTGCTGTGACTCAGACTGAGAAACGTGTTTGACAGCATGTCCTGGGTCCCCTCGTGACAGATAAGCCTCACGCAAGCAAGGCTTCTCTTGCAGTGTTCTGACTGCAACCTAGTATTTTCCGTTCTGCTTCTTCACGTCTTGAAGAGTCTCATTCTGAGTCACTAAATTGATTTCAATCAACTGGTCATGACCCACAATTTGAAAAACACTTAACAGAGAGAGTTTGTCACTCTCAGAAATGCTAAGTTAGTGTTTTTATCACAGCTTCTGAGAGTCTTGTTTGCTTGTTAGGCAGGGTCTCTGTACATTGCAGACTGGCAGAGGACTCCGGTGCCCCTGCCTCAGCCTCCCTGGTGCTGTGTGCCATAGTGTCCTGGGTCTTGTTCAGCGTTTCCTAGCACTGTTGGAGAAGGGCTCATTCCTGATACCTAATTCATCCTATGATTCAGGATACTTTTTAGCGTGTTCACAGTGTTCCGTGACCACCAATTATTTCTTAACTGCAAAACATTTTAACTATGAGGCTCTGCCTTCCCTGCCCACCAGCCACAGACCGGCTTTCTTTCCATGAGCGTGCTGGCTTTGTGTGTCTTCTCCAGGATGATGTTTGTTCAGACACCCCCCCCCACACACACACATATACAAACACACACACACTCATACACACACACACACACACACACACACACACACACACACACACGTGTTGCAGTTAAGAGTGTATATGAAGTGTGGCTACATCCTTACAGAACTACACTGTGGGTATGAGCCCCCAAGCAGACCCCACTCGAGGGTGCTGCCTGCCCTTCTACAGTTGGCTTTTCACTGTTCCGCTGGCGTCCTTTTAGACACAAGGGTGTGGACTTTGACGAGGCTCAGCTTGTATCTGTTCTTTCCTATTGCTGACTTGAGAAAGGGTCTTAGTCTCGAGCCTGGAAATCCTGCTGTGAAGCCCTGGGTGGCCTGGAGCGCACAGCAGTCATCCTCGGTCTCCTGAGTTCTGGGAGTCCATGTGTGCACCACCACGCCCAACCCTTTGGTTTTGCTTAGGCCTGTGTTGATTTTCCTTGCCCTGATTAAGAGCATGAAGGTGCCTCTACTCCACTGGGAGATCCTGTTTCCTTTATCGGTACCCACATTTCTGTCCTGTGCTGTCTCTGGCCCTCTGCTAGAACCCTTTCCTCCTGTAGTGATCCCTAATAGAAGAAGCACTCGGAGAAGCCGTGTGCTCACTGGCTAGAGCTGCCATGACAAAGTAACACCAGTGGTTTGGCTTGAAATACAGAAATCAAGTTTTTCCCACTTAGCTTTCTAGTCTGGCTGTAGTCAGGGGTTTCTTTTGATGGCCTCCACACTCCTGCTCAGGGGCTGTCTCCTCAGATTTTCTTGTGTGGGTTTATAGCCTAATGCACTTTCTGAGACTACCCTACCATGGCGAGCCCTTGTTCTCCTGTGATGACCTCCTTGCAAGCCGTCTCCAGAGGGGCTTACATTCCAGGCCCTGGGCTTGGGTCGTGCAGCATTTGTCTGGCTCACAGTTCATCCTATGACAATGATTTTGAGAATTGAAGATTTGTTTTCTTTCTTCCTGAGAGAAATGGCAAAGTCCTAGGCTTGAAGACCGCAGTTAGACCGTTGAGCAGTTTATCGTGTGCCTGACTGTCCACCATGCCCTGATGGGGCGTCACCCTGCACTGTGAAGCAAGGTTTGCTCGCTCACATAGTAGTCAGCGTTTCTTGGAAGACTTCCGGTAGAAAACAATAACTTATTTTCTTTCCCTTCCGCTTAGATGTGAGGTTCAGCTTCTGGTAAATGAAATTCTATCCTATACTTTTCACTCTTGTAGTGTGCTTACTCATAAAATTGTATGTCGTATATATTAAAGCTGTCCCTCAAATGTTACAATAAATGAAACTATTCTCACAGATATAAAATAAATATGTAAAATAATTATTTAGTGAGAAATCCAGGTAAGTGTTAAAAATGGTTCAAGGGGGCCAGCAAGATGGCTCAGCCAGTAGGGGAGCTTGCTGCTAAGGCTGATAACTGAAGTTTGCTTAGGATCTGTATGGTGGAAGGAAAGAATCAATGTCCTTAAGTTGCACGCGCGCGCGCACACACACACACACACACACACACACACACACACACACACACATTCATTCTCTCTCTCTCTCTCTCTCTCTCTCTGTCTCTCTTTCTCTCTCTCTAAGTGAATGAATGTAAAATACAAATAAATGTGGCCCAAGAGTTAGCTACGGTACATGCCCCAACCCTTGCCCTCCAGCCAGAATTTCTTGCCTGTGTCCAGAGAATTATTTTGAATTTGGTGTCAGTTGTGCACAACTCACTTAGTAGACAAATAGTTGGATAATGTTGACAGGGGGAGCTGGAGAAATGGCTTAAGAGCACTGGCTGCTCTTCCAGAGGTCCTGAGTTCAATTCTCAGCAACCACATGGTGGCTCACAACCATCTGTAATGGGATTCGATGCCCTCTTCTGGTGTGTCTGAAGACAGCTACAGTGTACTCACATACATAAAATAAATAAATTGATCTTTAAAAAAAAAAAAGTTGAGAGGAGGATGTATCAGCAGGATAGTACTCCCCATGGAGCACGGTGTGCTGCGGTAAGTGGCTGCTTGTCCTCATGTGGGACTCACTGCCCCGCGCCTCACGGCAGGTGAGTGTAGCAGACCTAGCCTTGGTCTTCTTGAGGCTTTCTGCGTAGCTGACCAGCCCTGCACCTCTGTTCAGGTTTACGCTGCTGACTGTGCCGATGCTGTTCTCCTGGAGCTGCGGAAACACCTGCCCAAGTACTATGGCGTCTGGTCCCCTCCCAGCGCACCCAACGGTAATCCATTTTCAGTACATCCCGTGCGTGCATGTGTGGCTCAGTTCGCAAGCTTGGCTTCCAAAGGGTCTGTGGGAAGGCCGCAAAACAGGAACGCTGGCGCGGTTCCTACCCTCACTAAATGAAACTCACTTTACCTTCGCTGTTTGTTGCCAGTTCCTTAAAGGACATATTCTGCATTAACTGATTACTGTTACAGTTGTGTGAGTACATCTTGGTACTACGTTCATTTACAAATGTCCGTTCCTTGTGTGAAGAATAAGCCATTAAGAACCCAAGCAGAGGGTTGGGGATTTAGCTCAGTGGTAGAGCACTTGCCTAGCAAGCACAAGGCCCTGGGTTCGGTCCCCATCTCCAAAAAAAAAAAAGTTGCAAAAAATAGAACCCAAGCAGAAGTACCTCCCGTGCGTAGCTTGTCTCCTGCCTTCTTCCCGTCCCACAAGCTTTAGTTCCCAGTAGGAACCCTGGGAAGAACTGTAGTGGAGAATGAGAGCATGTGGGTCTGTCTTGGAGTCTGGCGATGAGGTCACTTAATCAAGGCTGCAGGCTTCGCTGATGTGGGTTTTGAACCGCAGTGTAGCACGGTCTGACTTTCGTCCCTCAGTGTGTCAGGTGCTACTACTGTGGCATCTTGGCTCTTCTCTGGGGATTCTTAGATGAGTAGTGGCCGGTCTAGGGCTGCTGGGGTAGGAGCCACCTGCATTCACTAATTCAGAAAAAGCAAGTGACTGAGGCTCTGTGGACGTCAGGGGAAGGCCGCACGCCTGAAGAGCTCAGGACCAGACAGTCGTGTTTCCAGTCTGGGAATATTCACATATGCAGAGGTGTCATGGCGATAGGCCCCAGATCCAGACTACTGACTCACTTTCGTGGAAACTGAAGGGAGCTTTTTGGTATTCGTGGTAATCTGACCTGTGCCTCCTCCAGGGTGACGGGACGTCTTCCCCTGGGGTGTCACGTTGATGCTCGTCATCTCTCAGATTGTGACCTGGAGTGGTAAATCCCCAACCCTAATGGGCCCGTGTGAGAAAAGCACAACTCAGTTACTATGAATCCAAGCTGTGCACCTAGGTCAGGCAGAGCTACCGCTGTGCTACTCTATCCCCAGCAAGGAGATCCCCTATAACCTGCGGTTTCTCCAGGCCACGGGCTTCTGCTCCATCTTCCTTCCACCTCTTCAGTCTTCCTCTCTCTCCTTCCCCTCTCCTTCCTTTTCTCCCCAAAACTTTTTAGCTCCACCCTTCTTCCGCTGCCCAATCACCAGCTCTAGCCTTTATTTCACGAGTTAAAATGGGGAGAAGTCCACCTGAAGTCCGTGATTCACTCCTCGCCACTGGCGACAGTGAGAACAGGAGTGGCCGTGTGGGAAGAGGGGAGACTGGGAAAATACAGTCGAGCCCATGCAAGGCTCGCTTGGGCCCCGCAATCAGATTGCATTTCGCTGCCTTAGCTCTTTTCAGCCTGAGATAAAAATCAGTGTGTAATAAACATATGTTCTTGTTAATGTTTAACTGGGCCAAGGCACAGGGCGATCCACAGGGTAGAAAGTCTCTTACCGAGTGCCTGTGTGGGCTGCGGTAGCCCTTTAATTTTGTGGTTGTTAGATGCATTCGTCTTACTGGAGGGGGCAGGGCTCGCTCCAGGGACTCAGGCTGCATTTGTCTTTCTTCTGGATGCTGTGTTCGGCTTGCACGTGTTGACCTAGCATGGGTTTAATACCTGTCCGTCATGGTCATGTTTAATATATTCATCCAGGCCAATCCCAGTGCTCAGCGAGCACCACAGGACACCAGGCTCTGTGCTGAATGAAGTGTCATCTGTTCCTCATGAGCAGCTCTGGCAGGCGCGGCTTTTGTGCTGTTGCCTGTGTGCCTCAGAGCAGCCTTGTCCTGTGAGGTGCTCTCAAAGCGCTACTGACACATCCCGGTCACTGCGGACCACGATGCCTCTGTCTCGTGGGACCCCTGATCCAGCATTCTCAACCTGTGGGTCGCCATCCCTTTGGGGGGTTGAATGACCCTTTCTCAGGGGTCAATTAAGACCGTCCAAAAACACAGATATTTACATTATGAGCAAAATAATAGCTATGAAGTAGTATTGAAAATGATTTTATGGTTGGGGGTCACCACAACATGAGGAACTATATTAAAGGGTTGTAGCATTAGGAAGGCTGAGAACCAGTGCTCCAATCTGTATTTGCCACTGAGGTGTAGGGCATGCTGGGATGGCATAGGCTAACATGTGGTAGACCTGACATTTGAACTTAATTTTCTGTACTCGGAAAAATTGCTTTCCGTGCTATCATGAAGATTTTGTGAGTATAAGTTGTACAAACAAACACATTTAATTAAACAAGAAGGACATTGTATTATAAGGGTATGGGGATGTCTTAAAGAAGTCAGGGCTGAGCCATGCTGGGACCAGAACTGGCAACCAGGATGGAGCTCAGGAATGTTTCTGCGCATGCCCCGCCCACCGCAAGGGTCACTCACTTTTCTCGTGTTGTACCACGTGTGGACAATCCTGACAGAATAGTCACATGCAGCTTGTCAGTCAGACATTTGCCCACTTCAATGGCTGTGACTGGGAGTGGGTTCCTGTGCGACAGGGACACTTCTGAGGTTTGCGGGTAGCACTGGAGAGATTACACCATGACCCACCTCAGGCTGTCTCCGCTGGAGCCCGGCCCACATCAGTACTTCCCATATACCAAGTCTCTGCCTCCTTCCCTTCGGTCCACAGTGCACGGATGTTTGCATCTGACGTGTGGAAAAACACTGCTCCACTCTGGACCCAGAGGGGCCTGGCTGAGAAGACATCTTTTGTTTCTGGTCTGGAGTTACCTTAGGAGACCGTGCTGTAGCAAAATGCCTTTGATCTTTACATAGCTGAGTCTCAAGACTGACCTACTTTAACTTGAGCTCTAGTCTACTGAAATCCCTGAAAGTCTGCTAGCCAGTCTGCAAAGTGAATCAGTGTTGAGGCAGACAGACATGACAGCTGTCAGTCTAACCGCTCTGCCGCACAGGCTGTGTCCTGCTTTCTCATTTCTCTCTTCCTAAAGCTTCCTTAGGTTAAGCCCTCCACACCCAGCCCGGTTCTCTCTGAGTACACATGTACTCCTTTTACTGTGTGTGTGTTGGGGAGAGCTCTCGCTGTGTACTCCAGGCTGGCCTGATTACTGTGCTGCCCAGATTGGTCGTTAGTCTGAAGTCCTCCTGCCTCAGCCTCCTGGGGGCTGAGATAACAGACGGTGCTCAGAGACCTGGAACTCTACATTCCTAAAGCCAGTTTTATATTCAGGGTTTGCAGCTTAGCAGGGAAGATACAAGGAGAATCCGGTTTCTGTGGGAGGCTTGGATAGCACTTCACTGTATTTGTCCGGCTTTATGGGGTTTCGGATGCTAACTCCTCCTGTGCTTGTCCATACTGTGCCCACGCATCCCCTCCTCCAGCCTTAAGAGCTAAAACATGCATCATAATTTCATTGAGAATTTGGACAGGATCGTTTTCCTTAGGAACAGGGAGAACTATTTTCTTTTCTCCGCACTTAAATCCATGCTTTCAAGGTAAAGTGTGAGAAGGGGCTTTTGTGGCGGATGGCAAGTTTTCTGTGAGCGAATGCGTACAGGCGCTGAGATGTGCTGGTGACAGAGTGATGGTGTGTGTGTGAGAGTAGCAAGAGAGAGTTGGTGGGGTCATTTGGATTCAGTCCTCAGTTTACTGATGTCAAACAAACTTACAAAATCCTTAACTGCTAAGAAATCTTGATCTGAGCCAGATAGTATTGTATTCATGGCTGCGCCTGCAGCTCTATAACGCTGAACACCCCCTTCGCCCCAGAGACGTCTGGTCGCACGTAGCAGAATCTGTCTGATGCTGATGCTTGTTACTGTGTCCGTTGGCTCTAAGTTTTCTGTCCTCCAGCATCTCCTCTTTTTGTTTTTCTCTGGGGGTTGTTTGAATGGTAGGGTTGCCTGTCATTAATTAAGGTTTTTCTCTAATAGCAGATGTGTACCTAAAACTGGAAGATGTGACTCATAAGTTTAACAAGCCCTGTATAATGGACGTGAAGATTGGGCGGAAGAGCTACGACCCCTTTGCCTCGGCAGAGAAGATTCAGCAGCAGGTCAGCAAGTACCCTCTGATGGAGGAGATCGGGTTCCTGGTGCTCGGCATGAGGGTAAGAGCGCTTCTGTGAGGTGTGCGGGTTTTCTTACACAGCACTCATGGGACTGAACTGCTGCTAGACCAGAGCTAACGTGCTGTGTGACGCCACGACGTAGCATGGGCTACAAGGACAGGCGTCTTATCCGCTGCTCTCTGGTCTGTAGGCAGCAACCCTGGTCCTGTGCTCTTTGTAGTTTTCCTATAAGAAAAGAGCTATTTATAGCTTTTGGTGTTTTGAGATAGGATCTCACTGTGTGGCCCTGATTGTTCTGGAAATTGCTTTATAGTCCAGGCTGGCCTTGAACTCAGAGGGAAATGAACTGTTTCATAAGTAGGAAAAACATCTACTTTATTTCATATTTTTATTTAAACCAGTTTTATTTGCACATAGTTCTGTGAACTCGCATTTGAACCTTTTTTATTTTAACTGATGCATAAGAAGCTTGTATTTCTGCTTTGATGTGCACACTTACCGCACCTCAGTATGGTCAGGGCTGGCGTCATCTGGTGGTGGGGCTGCTTGAGTGTCTGTACCCTGGGACCACTTCTGAGGGGACAGGGCAGGCGCTACAGAAGCAGAGGTGACTCGCTATCATCTTGGAGGGCTGGCACAGGGTTGCTCCCCACCTCTGATGTCAACACAAATACCAGAGCTAATACGATGGGAAGGAAGAATTATTGTCACTATTCCGCAGACATCACCACGGCTGGGAAGTAACGTGGCATGGGATCCTCTAGACCAGATGTGCCGGGTGATTACCGTGAGCAGGCATGGTCACATGACAGGCGATCTTCCTTTTGAGTCTTGAGCAGGAAGTTTTGTGGGAGGTTGCTAATATGCCGGTGATATCAGCAGAGTAGATCTGATGTTGGACGTAATTTCTTGATCAATAAAGTAGGAGGATCGTTCGAGCAGATTTTTATCTTAGGGAACTAATAAATGTGAGCATATAAGGAAAGACGAAGGCGGCAGCAGGATGGCTCACTGGGGAAGGGGTCTTGCTGTGAAAACTGGACAAGTTGTTTGTTCCCAGGACTCACTTAAAGGCAGAAAGAGGGAACCGGCTTTGTGGGAACACGAACTTGTTTGTAGTAGAACTAATCGTGTTCAGTGTATATCTGAGAGAAAAGAGCCTTTTGAATTGGACAAAGGGGGAAATATAGCTGTCTGTATTACAAGTGCTAATTATGTCACCTTAGAATAAAACTGCATGAACCTTCTGGAAACCTGCCCCCAGGCGGTTCTGATTGGTAAATAAAGACGCCAATAGCCAATATCCGGGGAGGACAGACAGAGGTGGGATTTAAGGTTTCTGGGGCTTGGGGTCAGGAGGAGAGAGGAATGGGAGATCTGACAGCCAGGAGAATGTGGAGGAGGGGAGAGATGCCATGTCTGAGAGAGTGCAGGACAGAGAGGCAAGGCCGCCATGTGAAGGAGCCGGGAGAGCGCGGCCCAGAGGGTCCTGAGCGGCCAAGGTAGAACGTAGAATTAGTAAGTAATAATCGGGGGTTAACCTCACGGAGGTCAGGCAGTGGCCCAGCTGTTGTGCTGAATAAGGCAGAGTAAAGTATAAAGGCTGCGTGTCTGGGGCTGGGGATTTAGCTCAGTGGTAGAGTGCTTACCTAGGAAGCACAAGGCCCTGGGTTCGGTCCCCAGCTCCGAAAAAAAAAAAAAAAAAAAAAAAAAGAAAAAAAAAAAAAAGAAAAGGCTGCGTGTCTCATTCGGGAACATAAATTATTGGGGCGGTAGCATAACAGGATAATTGATAATACTAGCTCTACACGTGTTCACAGCTTCTCTGTTCATACTGGATTTCCTCAGGACAGAAGCTGTATGGCACTTCATTGGTCAGGTCCTAAGGATTCTAATGTGACCTTTGAATATATATCGTGTGTGTGGGCGTGTGTGTGTGTGTGTGTGTGTGTGTGTGTGTGTGTGTGTGTGTGAGAGAGAGAGAGAGAGAGAGAGAGACATGAGTGCAAGAGCCTGGCCCTGGATCCTGGAGGTAAAGTTACAGGTGGGTGTGAACCACACAACCTGGGTGCTGGGAATTGAGCACGGTCCTCTGCAAGAGCAGTGTCGGCTCCCCTCCTTCCCTCAGACGGTGTCTTCGTACATAGCCCTGACTGGAGCTCATTATCAGGCTGGCTGTGAACGCACAGAGCTCTTCCTGCCTCTGCCTCCTGAGTGCTGGGGTCAAAGGTGTGAGCCATCCGACCTGGGCTTCAGTATAAGCTCAGAAGGCTGAATCGTGTCTACAGCTCATCGTTTCTTTTCTCATCTGTTTCCATTTGTTACTCTTGTCTGTCTGTCCGCCCGTCAATCCATCCATCCATCCATCCATCCATCCATCCATCTATCCATCCATCATTTTGGTTTTTCAAGATAGTGTTTCTTTGTGTAGCCCTGACTATCCTGAAACTTACTCTAGACCAGGCTGGCCTTGAAATAACGCAGAGATCTACCTGCCTCTGCCTCTCAGGGGGACTATAGAATAATTTTTAGATGGCAATAAAAACAAAGGACATTGTAGCAAAAACACTCTTTGTGGAAGCTTTTGCTTTTGCTGTTTGGAGACAGCATTTCATGCAGCCCAGCCGGTGTCCTCGCTTTGTAGGTGAGCTCACCTTGAACTTGTGATCCGCAGGCCTCTGACTCAGACCTGGTGCTGGTATTGCAGGTGTGTGCAGCCACACCTGCTTTTATTGGTGCCGAGGGCGGGTGCATGCCGGGAAAGTATCGCTGTGCCATTTTCCCCCACCCCCGATCCTCTCCCCTCTAACTTCCCTTTCTGTGGCAGACTTTTGTATAATCTGTTGCTTTGAACTTGCCATGTAGCCAAGGATGGCCTTGAACTCCTGATCCGCTTCTATCCCCCAGGTGTTGAGTGAGGCATGTGTCTTCTCTAGGCTGTGTAAATTTAGGGTTAATCTTGAGGGACTGAGATAGACAGTTCTATCATACTAAAAACCTTTGTGACTCCTAATAGCTTTTCAGACGTGCTCATCTGAACGTTAGGTGCTTTTTCAGCCCAAGTTCCCGTGCCTGATCCTCCTCACATCTGTCTGTGGATCTTGTAATTAGCGGTGAAACCACACTGCGTGGCTGGGCACCCTATATTACTGCTTGGATGTTCATTCGCCATTCTTTTATTTTGACAGGTTTATCATCTTCACTCTGACAGCTACGAGACACAAAACCAGCACTATGGAAGAGGCCTGACGAAAGAGACTCTGAAGGAGGGTGAGCACCGGAGTGGGGCTGGCTGCTGCCGTCAGCAAGATGGCGCTCACCATCTTTAGTTCTCCTGTGGAATAAGGAGGCAATGCATAACCTTTTAAATTAGAGATGTAGAGAGAGAGAGGAGTGTTTACCATTAACCCCGGACCCTGACATACCCAAGTGCCCACACCGTCTACACCCTCACTAGTGTTTTATAATATGGCTGCTGGCCCGCTTGCTTCCTACTGCCGTGATAAAATCTAAGACAGCCCACCATGAAGCAGCCTTTATTTTGGTTCAGTCTCTGTGTGTATCTGGCAGCTCCTTTGCTTTGGGCACAACAAGGGAGCAGACATGGGGAGCAAATCTCTTCTGTTCCTGGGTGACCAGGAAGCAGGGAGGCCCAGGCCCTTCAGGCCTCCTGCCTTTCTACATCCTCCAACTGCCTCATCCCTGAATTCAACATGGGGTTGCAGGGAGCTACCTCAGGGTTATCCTGGAGCAGTGTGCACTTTTTCAAGTACAAAAAGCTAGACACCATTGCCCAGCTCGGTGCCAAAGCTTTAACCTCACACTCTGCTGGCCTGGTGGCACACGCCTGAAACCCCAGCACAGGTGGGATTAATAAGTTAATAAAGTGTATTAAGTGTAAATTTTATTTAAATTGCTCATTACACAAGAGGCTTGAAGGTGGTGTTTTGTGTGGATTGCCTTTTTAAAGCTGCCTCTGTGTGGTTGGGTGATCTCCAGGCGTCTGAAGTTACTGATGAACAGGCAGGCAGTAATTTGCTTAATCCCATTAACAGGTGTGGTTTGGTAAAACTCTGGTGACCCAGACATTACAACAGGGCATTCTGTCTTTTCAGAATAATCTTGGGGTTGGGGATTTAGCTCAGTGGTAGAGCAAGGCCCTGGGTTCAGTCCCCAGCTCCGAAAAAAAAAAAAAAAGAAGAATCTCACAGGAGGTTATGTTCAGTTCTGTGAAATGTCGGCCTGTCGAGTCCTCAGGACGGCATTGGTGTTCCACACAGAAAACACATCTTGTAGCTCCTAGCCTAGTTCCTGTCTTGACACACTTGATCAAAGCAAGCTACTACTTAGTTTGACCATTAAAAAGCAGAGATTTCTTTTCCTGGGCTGTAATTTCCTGGGCTGATTTAACTTCTTTATTCTCCTTTCTTCTTTTTTTTTTTTTTAAATTGAAAATAGATTAAAAAAATACAATATATTCTGATTATACATACCTCTTCCCCCAATTCCGATCTGATCCCACCCACCCAAATCCACACCTTTTCTTTCCTTCTCTCATTGGGATACAAATATCATCTATTCAGACACACACACACACACACACACACACACACACACACACACACACCCACACCCACCCACGTATGTGAGAGAGTGTGTGTGTGAAAGTGTGTGAGTGTGAGTGTGTGAGTGTGTGTGTGTGTAATCCCCAGCAGGCGCATTTCAGTGAGTTCAAGGCCAGCCTGGTCTACAGAAGGAGTTCCAGGACAGCCAAGGCTGCACAGGGAAACCCTGTCTCAAAATACAAATAACCGGGGCTGGAGAGATGGCTCAGTGGTTAAGAGCACCAACTGCTCTTCCAGAGGTCCTGAGTTCAACTCCCAGCACCCACATGGTGGCTCACAACCATCTGTAATGGGATCTGTCGCCCTCTTCTGGTGTTTTTAGTGACAGTGACAGTGTGCCCATATAAATTTTTTTTAACAATCTTAAAAAGAAAAGACAGAAACCAGAATGGGACAAAACAACCAACCACTGCATTTACTTCCACAGAAGTCCCATAGAAACACAAAAGCAGAAGCCATGATGTATGCAAAGGACCAGTAAGCAGGTACCGGCATTGCGAGAACAGAGCCTCCAGAAGTGCCACTGAGTCTGTTTTGTGTTGGCCATCCTGCTGGGCAACAGAGTCCTTTGCACCCATGCCTGAGTAGGGCACCGTGTCATTACGTATCATTCCACCACTCCAATCAGTAGTAGTTGGTTTCCCCTAGGTCCTGGCCCATCTGGTTTCTGGTTCTTGGCCACCTGAGTGTATTGAGGATGGGTTCCATCTCAGGGTGAGCCTCAGCTCAAATCAGATAGTGGTTGGTTAGTCCCACCGTTGAGGGTTCACAGCTGGGTCTGTGTTACCTTTCTCCTTTGGTAGTGTGCAGAGAGCCTTCCAGTCCCATAAGCATTAGTCATTAAGGGTGACGGCTTAGGACCAGCTTGACCTCATGGTCAACAAGTCGTGTGGGTGTTTCAGCAACACGGCCTTACGTCCGCTGTGCACAGCAGCTCACAGGCTTGGTGACAGCCTGAATGGCTTCGGAGTTCCCGTGGCCAACAACTCAATTAGATGCGGCCTGTTTCTTCAACTGGAGGCCTGCCTCATTTGGTGATGAGAGATGTCCAGTTGAGGCTCTGTCTCCCAGTCGTTTGGCAATTTCATTTAGATCACCTTCATAATAACTATATATTTTAGAATGCTTCTACTGTCTGTCCCCAGACGACCTCTCAAATGGCCTCTCCCTGTCTCAGTCAGTGATCTATTGCTGTGAAGAGGTGCCATGACCACGGTCACTCTTCTAAAGGAGAGTGCTTTCTTGGGGCTTGCTAACCTTGTCGGAGGTTTAAGTCCATTAACCTCATGGTGGGGAGCATGGCCGTATACAGGCAGGCATGGTAGCTGAGAGTTCTACCTGGTCTGAGGGCAGCGTGACGAGAGAGCCACTGTGCTCCTGAAACCCCCAGTGGCACCCTTTCTCTAACAAGGCCATACCTAGTCCAGCAAGGTCACACCCCTCATCCTTTTAATTAGTGCCACTCCCTGGTCACCAAGCATTCAGATCTGTGAGCCTATGCAGGCCACTCTCATCACCCCCGCCTCCCCAATAACAGTCATGTTTCTCCTCCCTGGGGTGATCAACCCTTCCCTCTGGTCCCTCCTGGTGGCCTTGACCCCTGTGGTTATATGAGCTGCAGCCTGACACTCACATGTAAATGAATGCACCCCATAGGCAGCTGAGTAATACTCCATTTTGTAAGTGTGCCCTACTTCCTTATTCATCCATCTGCTGACACATCTTAGGTTGTTCCCTACCTATTATGAGCAGAGCAGAGAACGTGGCTGAGCCAGCGTCTCTGTAATAGGCCGAAGCGTCCTTTGGGTAGACGCCCATAAGTGGTCTAGCTGGCTCTTAAGGTAGATCTCTTCCCCACCTCACTGATGTCTACAGTGGCTGTGCAAGCTTGCACTCCCACCAGCCATGGAGGAGAGCTGCCCTCACTCCTCATCCTCTCCAGCATGGGCTGTCCCTTGTTTCATTGATCTCGGCCATCCTGAGCGGTGTAACAGGAAATCTCAAAGCGGTTTTGACTTCCATTTCCTGTTGATTGACTATTTCTTGTGTCTCTTGTAGTGGGAACAAGTTACAAAAGGCAAGTTGCCTAAGCTGTACATCCCAGGTGTGATTAGATATTAAGGTGTAGTTGTTGGTCACATTATATTATTATTATTATTATTATTATTATTATTATTATTATTATTATTATTATTATTATTATTATTGTCGTCGTGGTGGTGGTGGTGGTGGTTTGGTTTTTTGAGGCAGGGTTTCTGAATGTAGCCCTGACTGTCCTGGAACTCACTGTAGACCAGGCTGATCTCACACTCAGATCCACCTGCCTCTGCCTCCCGAAAGCTGGGATTAACGGCATGAACCACCATCACCCGGCCCACGGGAAGAATTTTACGCGCTGGAGCTCACTCTACAAGTGCCAGGGTTGCACAGTTTAACCCTGACTCTGATGTATTTCGTTCCAGGTGCTGGAGCTCACTCTACAAGTGCCAGGGTTGCACAGTTTAACCCTGACTCTGATGTATTTCGTTCCAGGTGTCTCCAAGTTTTTCCACAACGGCTTCTGTTTAAGGAAAGACGCGGTGGCAGCCAGTATTCAGAAGGTCGAGAAGATTCTCCAGTGGTTTGAAAATCAGAAGCAGCTTAACTTTTATGCAAGCTCTTTACTGTTTGTTTATGAAGGTTCATCTCAGCCAGCTACCACAAAATCAAACGATAGAACTTTGGCGGGGAGGTTTCTCTCCAAAGGAGCCCTGTCGGACGCGGATGTACTAGAGTGCAATAACAACTTCCACCTGTTCAGCTCCCCGGCCAACGGCACGTCAGTGGGCAAAAGCTTATCTAAGGCGTACTCGAGGCACAGAAAGCTGTATGCAAAAAAGCACCAGAGTCAGACTTCCCTCAAAGTTGAAACTCTGGAGCAAGACAACGGGTGGAAAAGCATGTCCCAGGAACACTTAAACGGAAACGTGCTTTCCCAACTGGAAAAGGTGTTCTACCACCTTCCGGCGGGCCGGCAGGAGATCGCGGAAGCGGAAGTGCGGATGATAGACTTTGCTCACGTGTTCCCTAGCAACACAGTAGATGAGGGGTATGTTTACGGTCTGAAGCATCTAATTGCCGTGCTTCGGAGTATCTTGGACAGTTGAGTCTTGCTGCAGTCTGTGAAGGAGCGGGCCAATCACCACGGAGAGCTAGCTGCAGGCGTTAGCCGTGCACCTTGTACTGCTCTGTAAAAATTTGTATTGTGAGTCAGTGTTTTATTTGTCTTTATACTTTTGGTAGATGGTTAACTTTTTTATATTCTTACTCAGGAATACTAATTTGTTCATTAGAAAACTATGAAGAATAAAGAAACAGGAATGTCGTGCAGGGAATGTGTGGGACACGGAGCAAACAGCTGTAACACTTGCAAATCATTACGCAGTCATCTAGAGGTCATGTAGCTTTCTGTAGCCAGTCACCATGAAATCTCTGTCCTCCCAACCTTGCCGGTGAGCTGACTCTAAACTATGACCTTATCGGGCCGTCCTAAGATCTAGAAAGCGTCCCTAAAACTGGAGACCATTTTACACAGAAAGGCTCTGTGGGTTCTATATTAAAGGCAGAGCGCGCAGTGTATGAAAGAAAGGTGCTTAAGTGGGTGCGCTCCACCAGCAGGGCTCCCCCAGCCCCTTCAGTGCTCAGTGCCGAGCATCATGGGAAGGGGAGTGGGTCAGATGGCCGGCAACAGTCTTGGAATTAACAGCACAAATTTTCCTCCCTAGGGTCAAGAGAAGAGAGATTATTTGTAAAAAAAAAACACATTACCTTTTCTTTCTTTTGTTTTAAAGAATTTCATTTATGGAAAATTCTCCATTTACTGTGTTGTAAAAGCTGTCATGAAGCATAATACTTATCACCAGTCTGAGGCATCGGAGGTGGATGGTGGAGACTTTATTTTTTCTTTAATTTTTGAGAGTCTTTTCCATTTAAAAAAAATCCTTTCTTTTTTTTTCTTTCTTTCTTTCTTTTTTTTTTTTTAACTTTGTAAGCATTAGCATAAACATTTCTCAGAATTTGGTTAAGCATCAACGGAACGCTGTGCCCAGTGCACCAGAGGAATCCTGCTTAGGGTTCAGTTCCGTGGAGTCTAACAGAGAGATCCTAGTTAATTTCTCTCCGAGCAACGGAGCGCAACTTTTCCTTGAAAAAAAAAATAGATTTCTAAGTGTCATGTTTATTTTACCACTACTGCCTTTTTCAAAGTGACTGTTTCTGGTTAAAGTATTTTCCGACCTGAAATTAAATTTGCAAATGCTCGCTCTTGCTGTCGAGCTGCGCTTGGTTGCACTTGACCCGCCGATGTGATAAGTAAAACTGAACGGCCTGTTCTTTCTGGACTATAGCTTTGGGTTATGGCCTGACCTTTTTTCTCCCTTTAACCTCTTTTTTTCTTGATAATTACAAGTCAAACTGCTCAATCCAAGGGCCATTTTCTGTAACGTGGAAGGACTTTTTCAGGCCAAACGCCTGAAAGTTTGCAAACGCCCACGCTCAAACGGGAGCCCAAAAGGAATGGGTCTTTAACCGGAGTAGGTCTGGGTAAGGTGCCTTCTGGGGGGTTTTCTCCAGGAGGCTGCAGGCGTTCTCGGCAAGAACTTCACATTCTCTGCCTAGGTGTGAACTGACTATAGCTCATTTCTTCTCTCTCCCATTTTGTGGGAGTGAGTTTCAAGTGATAATTACTAGAAACCTTTCAGTTTTACCTTTTTTTCTTACAATATTGACTTGTTACCTGGGTGTGATTCAGGAACTCTCAGGCTCATCTGGTGAACACTATTTTGAATCTTAAGAGGCAGTTTGAGATGGTATCAACTTATATACAAGGAATTCGGAAACTCGAGCTCTGGGCACACCAGCTCAGGAAAGTCTTTGCTCTACCGCTGTTTTAAACATTTCAGAAGCCAGCATCCTGCCCCTCCGACCACTAGGTTTTGTCTGAATAAAACAGGAAGTGATTCTTATCCCTGGTTCTCAGGGAAGGGATTAGCATTCAGTTCTTCTTGTTTACATTTTACTAACTGCTGCCCTCTTTGTGTTACTTTGTGCTCTTTGTTGACATGATCAACTCGTTTGTGATGTAAGCAACCTGTGGCAGGCGTTCAGGTCTGCCCTGTCTTTAAATGATACTGAGATTTGCCACTTGGGTGAAGAGGCATGTGTCACTAGCCAAGCAGATGTGAACACACAGATATTTAAGAAATAAGCAAATGAGGCGGTTTGAAGTGGTAATGCTAGCCGCCACTCCTCCCCCCAACATGATTTTAGTGTGTTCCTTATGGGATGCAGTCATGGAAAGAACTTTTAAAGAAATTGTGGGTGTGAATACGTTTCTCAAATAAAAGTTTAAATTGTAAAATAGTTTTATAATAAAGTATTTACATTAATTATTTTAATATGGATGGAAGTTGCATAAATTATAATTGTGAAATATTTAAATAGTCTTTCAAGAGAGTTTTGAAAAATGTATGTAAGTGGCTTTGATGGCCGTGGTGTTAAATTAGTATGGGGTGCTTTGTTTTGCGTGTTTGGAGGGGGCCTGGGCACTCTGCCTGTCCACACTACATACAGATGGCTACTGTGGTCCTGCGGGCTGCTTGGCTGAGTGAGAACGGATTCCTAAATGCCGACATCCTGCAATCCAGTTGTCTGATCTCCACAGCGATACCCCTGCTGTCAGGCCTATGAACTATCGAATTTATAACATTTGGGGGAAAATGAATTTCTATAATTTCCGTTGCAATCTTTTTGTTGACCTTAGAATGTGGAATGTGTAGGCTGGAGGAAGGGCTGAACTGTGAACTGACCGCCTCTGACTGTTAACACCGCTCCTCCCCCTTGAGGTCTGATGCTTCGTTGAAACAGCCCTTTACACAGCTGTCCTTCTCGCCCAGACCCTTCCCCGTGGTTTTTGTGTATTCGTAGCTTCCGTTGCCCTTTGTCCTGCCCCCTAAAATGGTTCAATACCCAGAAACATCAAGCCTGTTTTAAGAATGGTCTGTTTGGCTATGCTCAGGGTGGCGTCTAGGGGCCTGGCCCCTCAGTTCTCTCAGACTCGAGCCTGCATCTCATCAAACATTTCCAGCCACTCTACCCGACCTGGGCAGTTGTGAACCAATCAGGACTGACCATTTCCAGCATCCTGTCTAGGTGGAGAGGTCCTTAGGGCCATCTTTAAAACACACACACACACACACACACACACACACACACACACACACACACACACACACACACGAACACCTGTATTTGAAGCTGTTAAAGCTAGTGTTCGGGTGGGGATTAAACGCTAAGGGTTGAGCTATGGCCAAGGCAGGTAATTTGGGGGCTGAGATCAAGAGAACGTGAGCTGAGGTTAGAGGCTTAGAACCGTTGCCTCCAGTAGACTCTCGAACTGGGTGGCAGTTACAGACAGCATGAAATGGCCTTAAAAAGAACGCTCTTAAGACATGCTCCTAAAGGTACGTTCGTTCAGCCTTCATTTTCAGAATAATAAGCAGCACAAGGTGACTGGCTGCTCCTCCCTGGGGCAGACATTTATAGACCTCAAGTTTTCAAACCACTGGGCTTTTGGGTCTGTCAGCGGACGAGAAGGTATTTCTTGACTTCAGAACAATTCTATTATCGCATCCAGAACCGATACCTTGAGGAGGACTCAAGTATCTTTGCTGTCAATATTGTTGTGTCTTCCCACTTGTTTTGATAGCTTCTATTAAAAGCCACCATGACTCGTGCCAATAAATCAAGAGAGTCAAGTTAAAAACAAACAAAAAAAAAAAACCCAAAAATGTGTGGTTAAACTTTGGCCTGGTGTCCACTTAAAAGCTTAAAAGTTTAGGGTGAAGTTTCCAGGCCCCTGTGGATAGGGAGAAGGCGTTCACAGACACTTTGCTCTGGGCTCTGGTGGAAGATGGGAAATTGCACCCAAGTTGTGTTCGAGGTGACATCCAGGTGGCAGTGCCAGCCCCCCTTACTTGATGAATGAATGTAATGCTGTCCTTCGGTGTAAATGTCTCTAGCTTTCTTTTCTCAGTGTTTGTAATTTGTACTATTGATGGGATATTCTTGGAGTGCAAGGTTCATCACTGTGTTTCTAGAATCATCTAATGTGATATACCGATTTTTATAAGCGATATTTAGATAATTCTAATAACTGTACATTCAACAACTTATTAAAATGTTTTGCATTGGAGTTTCTTCCGTTGATTACCACATCTAAACAAATTGGGGATGATGTGAAAGACACTCACCCAGGCTAGAGAGATGGCTCAGTAATTAAGAGCACCAGCTCCTCTTCCAGACGACCCAAGTTCTCTTCCCAGCACCTCCATGGCCGCTCGCATAGGCTTTGCCTTAGAAGACAATTCCCCCTACTCCTCCCTTGTAACTTCTGCTCCCAAGAGATCGAACCCCTTACATACACATACATGCAGGCAGAACACCAGGGCACATAAAATAAAAAATAAATCATAAACAGCAATAAAAGAGACTCAACAACTGTGCTGTGGCATAAACACGGTGTGATCAGGAGGGATTCAAAGATGTTGGAGTAGGGGGGAGCTCGGACACTGTATGAGAGGCAGAAGAAGCAGTTTGTATCCAGGTATTTTTTTCCATCATAGAAACTAAAATTGTGAAGGAGTTGGTGCTGTTGTGAAAATGTTGTGGACTTTGTTTTGATGGATGGACTCATTATGTAGACCAGGCTAGCCTCAAGTTCATAGTGATCTCCCTGCCTCTGCCTTTCAGAGTCCTGGGATTAAGGATATAGCCACCAAGTCCAGCTTTAAAATGCTGTGATTTTTAAAGTTGACTTGGAAGGACTTAGGCAATTTTAGATTTTTCGGATTGGTCTCCTGCTGGGTGGCCAAGTAAGAGGGATTAGAGATATTTATCTGCTTGAGTTTTTAATTGAGAAGAATGATGCATGTGGCTGTGTGCACAGGAGTGTAAGTGCCCTTGGAGGCCAGAGGCATCTCAGAGACCACTGGAGCTGGAGTTACAGGCAGTGGTGAGTGGATGCATCCTGTGCTGGGAACTAAACTGGGGACCTCTGCAGTCCATACTGACAGGTTATTTCTCTGACGGTGCAATAAGCCAATTCAAGCCAGGCTAGGATCTTTCAGAGGCAGGTTCATTGGGAAGCTGCTCTCGGGAGAGTTCCTTGGCTCCAAGACCAGGGGAGTCACCATGGGGAGGAGTTAGGGAGAGAAAAAGAGAGAGCGAAATGTCTGGATTATGTAGGGAGGAGCCTCTGTGGAAGGGCAGCCCAGCCCCTGGGCTGGAAAGTTCAGGGTTGGGGGCAGGGTATGCCAGGTAGGACTGAGGGATGCTGGGAGAACCTGCAGGCTAGGTTTGCTTTGGTGTGTAAAATAGGCACCTGGGTCCCTTGTCTTGGGGTCTGAAGCCAAACAATGCATGCGAACTGCATACTATGATATACTTGGACATCGGAGGACAACTTTGGAGAGTCAATTTCTTCAATGATGAGATCTGGGAGGCTTTTGCGGTGAGCACTGTTGCCCATCAAGCTATTTTGCCTACCCCCACCTGGCTTTTAAATGAGGCTAGCCTTGAACTTTTCTATATAGATAAGGCTGGTCTCAAATTCCTGATCTTCCTGTCTTCACTTCCACAGGGCTGGGTTTCCAAGTGTGTGCCCAAACCACCTGGTTGTGAGATTTTAAAAACAGTTCAGTAAGTCTTTCTCAAGACTCTCTGGGGCGCTCTGGGGCTGAGGAAAAGCACGGGGTTCTACCAAGCTGCTCCACAGGGACTATAAGGGGAAACAGTGCTGACAGCTTGTAGAGGCATAGCCCCTCCTCGTCAGAACCAAGTCAGTGCTCACACCTGTCACAGCAATACTCTGAGATCCTGTTTTAGCTGGTTAAAATAGGCTGCCTAGGTCCCTAAGATAGCAGAGTGTCATTGCTGCAGTCCGTGTGTCATAGCTAAGTATGGAGACTGAATGAAGACGTGAGCGGAGAATGCAAGTAATGAGGTAGAGGAAATCCTGAGGCTGATCTTCGTGGGCATCTGCGGTACCGCCGGCTGTGGGATTGCGCTTGGAGGCAACAAAACTTGAGAAAAGCCGTTGGCTGTGGAGATTGTAGTACGAGGTAGGCTACCTAGCTGGAGCTGGAAAGGGAAACTAGGAAGAGAAATAGGCAGGAGCGACTGCCTCAAGTTTGAGCCTAGCCAGGGCTCCAGGGTAACAACACCTGCCCCCACCGGAAAAAAAAATCACAAGCGATGTGAGGGGAGACAGCTCTCTCGTGACTCAAGAGCAGCTCTTCTCAGTTGGAAAGGAAGGACTGTTAGGTACATCCAGACCTGGGCTCTACTTCCTGCTCTAATGTTTGGCGTCCTGTGAGGATGGACTCATTTTCTGTTATTTGTTTATTGGCCTATGCGCTCTATGATGACAGCTTTGCCAGTTCAGGAGCATGCTCTGTATAAAACGGAGCGCCTTGACATTTAAACATGGCGCAGATGTTTTCGCTGTAAATTACCACGGTATTAGGAATTTGGTTCTGACACTCTGCACATTTGATGCCGAAAGTGTAATAATGTTGTTGTTGGTTGTGTGTGTGCGTGTGTGTGTTTTAACCAGGTGTGTATATGGTACTATGGATCAAAACAAGACTTAGGCAAGTGTCTCTTGTCTAAGAGATCATGTCTCTTGTCACCATGCCTACTTGAAAACAATGAACTTCCAGGTCAGTGAGAGATCCCGGGTCAAGGCAATACGTCAGAGAGCTATAGAAACATCCAGCTCTCCACTCTAGCCCTGAAAGGGCAAACATACCTGCATACGAGCATACCATGCCTGAGCCCCCCCCCCCACACACACACAAACAGTTAGTACACGCTAACAAAACTGACAAAGTCCCTTAGAGGTTTTTTTTTTTCTTCTTCTGCAGTTTTGAGAGTTGAACTGAGTTTATTTACACTGCTTTGACTCCCAGTGTGTTGAGCTTGGATTCTACCTACCCACCCAGGATCTATCTCGATTCGCAAATGGAACACACACACACACATACACGCCAGTTAATTTTAAAATGCCTTGGCTGCCTCAAAGGTTGGCCACTCCTAAACCTCCCCCTGCTACCCCAATCAAGGAAGAGGCCAGCGGCCAATCACCCAAATTCTCACATGGCTGGTTGGCTTCCTCTCCTGCAGCTCCTACGTCCCATCCTTCTCCCCCAAGTCATGGCATTCTCTAGCTCCTTTTTCCTAGTTCCTAGTTCTTGCAAATCTGAAGGTCTTGCCCCATCTCCATTTGCCCAACCACTGGCTGTTGGCATCTTTATTGATTGATCAAAAACCAATTGGGGTCAAGGACCATCAGTGTTTTGACATGCAGATTCCCAATTAAGTCAAAGCATTAGAACCAATCCCCAACAACTCCCATCGTCCCTGGAATGTCAACAAAAAATGAAAACAATAATTTGTTTTGGGAAGAAACAGTTGTAGTTCGTGTGCAGGGCAATGTAGACCAGGGTTGCCATGGAGACACATAAACACAGACATGCACATGCACACGTATACACAGCTTAAATAGGAATTTGAGCCAGAGCAGCTGAGTTGAATCAGCCAGCCAGAGTTCAGAAAGAACTAGAAAGGGTGAACTTATTCAGCAGTAAGCCTCAGAAACGACAATCCCATCTTGTGAATAATATTTACATTTACAGACCCTGGCCGAGGCCAGACGTGCCTTCTTCCCATGGTTGTCGCTATCAGGAATTGCTCTCATAACTGCTTCCGGGTGAAGGTGGGAACTAAGCTAAAGGAATGCTGGGAATGTTTGGCCGTTGCCATGGCAACAGTGACCAGGCGGTGTCGCTGCTAGAGGTGGAAGCAATTCCTGATACCAACACAGGTCCTAGGTTTCTCTTGAGCAGCTGTTATTATAAACCTGGACACTTGCCTTAAATATCTTTAAAATCTCCTTTCTTTTGTCTTCTACCCAGATTTCTACTCATTTCCCATAGTCCTCGGTTTTAAGCTTAGCAGTTTGTAATCGTAGGCATCTTGTTCCTGAGTCCCTCAGTGATGACAAGTTCCGGCCGATTCTGTTTTCCCCGTGAGGAGAAACTGTTGAGAGTCTCTCAAAGTGGCCGTTGAACTTCTTTTCTGACCCACCAGGCTCAGTTTAGGTGTCAGAGCCGCTTGGCTCTAATGTAGTATTTGAGCTCCAACAGGCTTCTTGTTATTTCCCATGATTCCCTTCCTCTAACTCAGAGTTTCGTGTTAATTCCTTGTCACGTTCTCTCTGCTTCTGCTATCTATATGAGGGATGGCATCTTAGTTTGGGATTTATTGTTATGAAGAGAAACCATGGCCAAGGCAACTGTTATAATGGGGAACATTTAATTGGGGTTGGTTTAAAGTTTCAGAGGTTCAGACCATTATCATCGTGGCAGGAAGCACGGCAGTGGTACAGGCAGACAGGAAGCTAGAGGATCAGAGAATTCTACACCTTGTTCCAAAGCCAGCCAGGAAGACTCTCTTCCTCGCTGGGCGGAGCTCGAGTACCAGGAGACCTCAAAGCTTGCCTACACAGTGACACCCTCCTCCAACAAGGTCACACCTATTCCAACAAGGCCACACCTCCTCATAGTGCCACCTGCCGTGGGTCAAGCATATTCAAACCACCACAGAAGGTAAAATTATAAGCATTGGGAAGAATATCCAACAGTTTTTTTTTCCTACCCCGTGCGTTTCTCGTGCATTTCTCCCAGAGGAGATGTCTATTTTTAAGCAAGCATTATTGTTTTGTGTTGCAAGCGCTAACATCTTGTCTAAGAACTGTATAAACTTTTCATTAGGCTTTCCATTCAGAGGCAGATAAGGTGATTGCTTATCCTTAGGGAGAGGTGTTCTGCCTGCTTCAGGGCATGGGGCCTGGCCTTGTGGTTGATGATAGGTTATTTCCCCACCAGTGATATAAGCCAATTCAACTCGTTTTAGAATATACTAAAGGTTTATTGGGAAGCTGCTTTTGGGTGAGTTCACTGTCTCAAGGATTAAGTCCAGAAGAGTCGCCATGGGGAGAGATATGGAGGGGGACAGAAAGAGAGAAAGAGCACATGCACAGAGAGAGAAGAGAGAAGACGGAGATCAAAATGTCTGGATTATATAGGGGAGAGCTTCTGGGGGGAAGAACAACCCAGCCCTGGGCTAGAAAGGTGGGGACTGAGGAATGCTGGGAGAACTTGGAGGTCAGGTCTGCTTCCCATTGCTGTGAAGAGACACCATGACCAAGGCAACTCTTTTTTTTTTTTTAAATATTTATTTATTTATTACGTATACATCATACAGCTTTCGGTCTGCATGTGTGCCTGCAGGCCAGAAGATGACCCCAGATCTCATTATAGATGGTTGTGAGCCACCATGTGGTTGCTGGGAATTGAACTCGGGACCTCCGGAAGAGCAGTCAGTGCTCTTAACCACTGAGCCATCTCTCCAGCCCCGAAGGCAACTCTTATAAGGACAACATTTCACTGGGGCTGGGTTACAGGTTCAGAGGTTCAGTCCGTTATCATCAAGGCAGGAGCATGGCAGAGTCCAGGCAGGCATGGTGCAGGAGGAGCTGAGAGCTCTACATCTTCATCTGAAAGCTGCTAGCAGAAGACTGACTTCCAGGCAACTAGGATGAGGGTTTTAAAGCCCACACCTGCAGAGACACACCTACTCCAACGAGGCCACGCCCACCCCAACAAAAGCCACGCCCACCCCAACAAGGCTTCACTTCCTAATAGTGCAACTTCCTGGCCCAAGCGTTGCGAACCATCACATAAAGGAAGGCTCTTCCACTGTTACGGTATTTGTGGGTTTGCTTCAAAAGGATGATACTGGGGGCTGGGGATTTAGCTCAGTGGTAGAGCGCTTGCCTAGGAAGCGCAAGGCCCTGGGTTCGGTCCCCAGCTCCAAAAAAAAAAAAAAAAAAAAAGGATGATACTGAATTACAAAGAAGCAAATACCCACAGCCCTTTCGTAGAAGAAAGGTCTCTATAAAAACAATGACGTAGAATTTATCCCAGAGACGCCACATGATTCATCTGCAGTTCCTGAGCTCCCTCCTGTCCACTGCCCCTCCTCAGATAAGGCAGTCTATGAAAGGGCTACAATCTAGACATCAACGTGAAGCCCCGTGACTGGATGAGGTAAGCCCTGAGTGTTGCACATTGTCTGAATGGAAAAAGAAAGAAAAGGAAAAGGAAAGGCCATGACTACTCTTAGGTTGGGTGGAGGAGAAAGTTTGTTACAGGTATGTGGGAGAGCACAGCCAGAGGCAGGGACCGGTAGGAGAGCCAGAGTGGTCAGGACACTGAGTCATGTGGGGGGAGGGGAATAAAGAAGGGAGAGGGGAAGCAGCTGCAGTACCCAGGATGCCAAAGGTAAAAAAGGGGCCGGTAAATAAAATGCCTGGTTTATATAAGGAGGAGCCTCTGGGGAAGGGCAGTTTAGCCAGTTTTACCCATGGACTGGAGAGTTCTGGGTAAAAGGGAGGGTATGTCAGCCATACCCTGTAGCTGGTAGGGACTGAGGGATGCTGGGAGAACCTGATGGCCAATCCGCTTTGATATGTTAAACAGGCACTCAGTCACTTGTCCTGGGTTTAAAACTTAACGTTGTCGTTGTCACGTGTCCTCGTAGTTTGCCTTCTACTGTGATAAACACCAACACCAAAGGTTTGTAAACGCTTGGTGGCACCGTTAGGAGCTGTGGCCTTGTTGGAGGAAGTGTACCATTGTGGAGGCCCCAATTAAATGCCATCCTTATTAGAGTTGCCTTTGTCATGGTGGTGTCTGTTCACAGCAGTTAAAACCCAAACTCAGACACTCTATATTGTCTTTACAAAGCAAAGTATATATTTCAAGCGTTAGCGTGTCCTTCAGTTGTTTAAAGGAGTCCTTCTGAAAGACGTCGCTGAGGATACGCTACGGGTAAATGGTGGCTGCTCGATCCATACGTGAATCGCTCAAACAGCTTAGGGTCACTGGACTCCTTGGTTCCTATCTTTCACAGAACAAGGTGTCTGTGGAGGTGGGTCATCCCTGCCGTTGTGACGTACTTACCCCCACCCCCAACACAGGCACGTACACGCACGCGCACGCAGCGCACGCACGCGCACACACTGTGCCCACTCTGGTACCTGGGGCACTTCCCTGTCTTGGTGCTCCTGGTGTGCTGCATGCACGCAAGTGTCTTTTCACCACCCCAAAACCACGCAGTCTCTCACGCATTCAATCCCCAACCACTGTGCTTTTGTGCCCACTTCAGCCTCTCATCTGGATGGGGAGACCCCTCAGGCTACAGGGCTACTGACTACCTTACTCTATGGGCTATGCTCTCGGCTCCATCTTCCTTACAGGGGATTTCCACCCACAGACAAGAACAGAAAGGTCAAAAGCAGGGCATGGTGGAACTACTTTACCTCAAGGCACAGCTGGCTGGACCTCAGCAGCCACATAGCCTCTGGCTATTAATCATTCCCACCCCCACACAGCCAAGCTGTTCTTTGTTCTCTCCTTTCTATTCCCTATGGAAAATCTCTTTTGATTGTTGCTATTTTCTTTGGGGTGGGGGATTAAGAGAGGACTACGATGGGACCTGGTGATACTGTTCTGTGGAGGAACAGTGGCTCCTATGGGCTCCTTCACAGTACTCAGATAACCCCGATGTTTGAAGCCGTGAATGTCAAGTGCTGTTCTTGGCGCAACTGTGTTTGCTGTGTTCCCTCCAAACATGTTCAGCTGTAAGACATGGGAAGCTGGAGATAAAAAAGGTTCGGCTTTCTAAAGATATTGATCATTCTTCTTGGGAATGGAAGGTTAGGCCAAGATTCAGTGACCAGAAATGTAACTGGCCCCAAGTGCAAGGGTGTGTATGTATGTGTGTGTGTGTGTGCGTGTGTGTGCTCGTGCACACTCTCAGAAAACATCTCCATAAACACCAAACCATTAGGATCGGATCACTGTGACTGAAGGCGGCCTGTCAGAGCTCCTCCTAGCCAATGCCCCAATCAGACTTCAGGACCAATTGATACTGCCCTTCCCAGTGTGGGACTTGCATGCTGGGAGATCACCAGCACAGTGATTCACCTTAAGAGGAGTGCTCCATGCCGGGAGAGTTATCTGTTTGTAAGATATACGTCCTGTTTCCAAGGAAATAAACTGGTCTGTCCTAGGTTCACAGGACAGACCGGAGTGGCTGGGAAGGGAAGTGTTTTCTTCTCTATGAAGGTTAAAGATCCTTCCTCAGCCTTCGTTCCTGCAGCTCACTGCGTCTATCAGCAAAGGAAAGTTTCTTTGGAGCTAGTCACACGCTTGAACACTCTCCCTTTACCTAGACAGACACAGGTCATTAAACCGTTCAACCATAAGGTAGCTTGCTGGTTAAGATAAGGGCTATCCTTATTTTTAGTTTGCTGGTTCTTCTAGAAAGCAATTCACTTCGCTTAGAAGTTAAAACTGTGAAATTAGCAGTGGCTAAGTATTAGCCGATTGTTACCAAATCTGTACTCAGTTCCAACACCGGAGAAGCTTCAAGCCACTGTCCATTAGCAGGGGAAGTACTTTAGATGAGCATACTCACAGCTCATGAAAGTACCAAGCGCTTCTTAAAGAAAAACAAACAAACAAACAAACAAACAAAGAAACCCTGGTTGGGGGTGGTGGTGCCTGGGATTAAAAAAAAACAAACCCAACAACAAAAAAACCACCCCCACCCCCCAAAATAAAAATAAAAATAAAATAAAAGAAAACGCAAGTGCTTAAAAAATACTCAGAAAAAAAATATACTCAACTCAATCATGTCAACATCCTTTCCCATCTGGTTTTGCATATAATTTGAAGGCCACTTCTTACTTCTGTTTTTCTTTTTTCATGCACCACCCCAAATCAATTCCACTAGCAGATCTGGGTGAGTTAGACCTTCCCCACACATCCAGCTTCTGCCTTCCCCTCAGTGTATCCGGGGCTCTCACCCGAGCTCGCCCCCTCAGCTCTACCCCAGGCTGCTCAGCAGAGTCTGGATGACTCCAGAGTTCTCTATTGTCCTAGCTTCACCCCCATAGCAGCAAGAAGTCACTAAAATGCAAATCCAGTGGTTCTGCTCTCACACTCAGAATCCTACAGTTCTTCTCTCGCTTGGGTGGGATCTGAAAAGGTCACTATCTCTTCCAGAGTCACCCATCTCCTGATCTGTGACTAGTTAGTCCTCTTATCTCATTTCCTACCACTCCTGTCAGATATGATACTTTTCTGACACAGCACCTGCAATTCTGTTAGTATAGCCTGTCATTTGCACTCAGCCTTGAGGAGTGGGGGACACAACAGGACATGGATGACGCCTGACTGTCACACAACCTCTGAACTCTGCAAGCTCCCACTATGTCACCGCCAGGGAGGTTTTTCCCTGGGCAAAATCCAGCCGGTGCCTCTTTACACAGGGAATCTACCGTCTGATTCTGACTTATGACCTCAGGAACTTGATGTGATTGTTAGCGTTAAGGGTCAATGTCATCTAACTTAGAATCCTCTGGGAAGAGACTCTCAATGAGGAATTGTTTGGAATGGGTTGGCCTGTGGAAATATCTGTGGGGCATGGTCTTTGTTGCTGTAACTGATATGGAGAAATTCAGCCTGAAATTGTGTGGCACCGTTTGGCTCCCAGGACTGTGCATGAGAGAGCTCTAGCAAAATGTTAAACATGCATGCATTCCTGCTCTCTCTGCTCTTGGCTGTGGATGTGATGTGACGAACTGCCTTGAACTCTCGCTGTCTCAGTTTCCCCTGCAGTAATGGACAGGAGCTGAGAGCTAAACAAACCTGTTCTCCCCCACAAGTTGCTTTCTGTTGGGTGTAAATCAGGATGCCGCCATTTTGCTGTTCATGGCTGCTTTGCACCTCTACCAGGGCTCCGAAAATGATATCTCAAAGTTTGGGTCTCTGTCATGCTAAGTTCTGAAGACTCGAAGGGCCCAGGGACAAGCCATCTTTTGCCCTCCTGCCCTTCTTAGCCCTGCTTCTCTTTCCTTTAAGGAACAACTGAAACTTCTCCAAAGGCAGTCATAGAACTGAAAGTGGTATAATGGCCATCCCCTGGCCATCGAGAAACTCTGTGTACACCCCACTCCCATGGTAATGGACAAAGAGACACCTCGTTGGTTATGGTGTTCTAACAGTCAAGGGCAAAGCAGATGACATTCCTCCGTTTCTTGGTGCCTGGTTTGGTGGCCAACTTAAAAAAAAAAGAAAGAAAGGAAGAAAGAAAGGAAGGAAAGAAGGAAGGAAGGAAGGAAAGAAAGAAGGAAGGAAAGAAAGAAGGAAGGAAGGAAGAAAATTCTATGACAAGCCAGGCGGTGAAGGCACATGCCTTTAATTCCTTTAATTCTGTGATCTGTTCTACAGAGTGTGTCCCAGTGAATTTAGCTAAATCACTTTGTGCTTCTTGCACTCCCAGTCACCCGCCAGAGCCCTCTGAACTCCCAAATGTAACAGATGCTCCCTTCCGGTACTCCTGACACTCCTAAACCTTTCCCTGTGACATTCTTTACACGGCTGGTTGGTGTTCTCTCCTGCAGCTCTTACGTCCCATCAT